>NW_020329379.1:0-35879 GCF_001858045.2 Oreochromis niloticus | reverse complement strand
AGGACCTATCAACTCTATGATTCACTAAGCCGGTACCAAAAGGATGCCCAGACTGGAGTACGGTAATTAGATTTGTAAAATTTGGTTTCCTGTGTTACAAATGCATGTTGCTATTTTCATACATGCATGTGTCAGAATAGGTATTAATTTACATACAACATTACACTTTCTGAGACGGCTAACTCAGTCATGTACATAATACATCCCAGTCTCTAACTTATGCACCACTGTTTCACACTTTTAGTTTAGTTGTTGTTCAGTATAATAACCTTCTTCCTTACATTATTGTCATTGATGTTTTCTTTAGGAGTGGATTCTACAGAGGCATTGTGGTCCATTACCAGATCCCTGACCTGACAAGCCCCTTGTGGAAAGTGCCTTTGGGCTGGTGCAGGAGGGCAGTGTTCTGTCATGTCAGCAGCCGGTTTTGACAACCCGGTACATCACACTACACCGTGATGCACCACCAACACCGCACTTGCCTCTGGAGTATGGTATGACATGAAGGAAACCCTGCTCGCTCAGACAGCCTGTGATATTTTCTCAAACCGCTGCGCTGAACCAGTTTCCAAAGAACATGCTGTGTGACACAATAAATATCCTTTAACCTGTTAACCTGTGGCTTCTGGAAGAAACTCGGGTGAGTCAGTCACTGCAAACACATTTGTATCATCAAGTGTTTGTCAAATGAAAATGATATGTTTTTCTACACTTAGGATAATTTTCTATGTTGCAGTGCAGTAAAGTGCACGTTTCTTCTGTGTTCAATCATACATGTTCTAATTGTTATAAACAGAAAAAATCTTTTCTTACTTAACTGCTTGATTCTTAACTTGTTTAACTGAAACATGATGAAATGTCATAGTATTATTTTTTTTTTTAAATGTCCTTGGCAGTGCATGTGTCTGCATTGTAACTTACTAATAAAAGTCCTGTGTGTACTTTGGTGTGTGGTTTATGTTATTTTATTGCAAATAAATAATAGTCATTTTATTTTACAGTTACACACAATCTTATATCTCTGGCATGGCATGGCAAGGCAATATCGGGTACATGCAATTCGAAACCTGACATTCCAGAGCAAAGCATGAAGCACACAGCACATGGTCAACGTGACTCATATGGAGACTGACAACATTACAAGGAATAAAGGAAAATTGAGGACTTAGCCACAGAAAAGACTTTTTTCCTTTTTTTGTTACAATAATTCGAAAAGGTCAACTATGATTTTTAAATTAATATCATAGGTGTGAGTTTAGAGTTCAGATTTTTTCTGCACATTCTTTCTTTTTGTATTTAATTATGATGGTAAATACATTTCGCAACATATCTGCCTGCACTTGCTCTTAAAGTAGGAACAGTTCACCTTTCCAGCTGTATTTTTAATACTGATGAGTTTACTTTAATTGTTAGCCTATTGGTCAAAATGTATTGTTCTTCTGATTCATGTGTAATGCTTTACTCAAATAATACATCCACATTTCAGCACGTAAGCAGCTGTTTGTCTCAGTATTACCTGATAACATACTGAGGCCTGCTGATCACGAAGTATGTGGGAAATAAAAGCATGTTAGGAAGAGACTAGGGCCATTTTCAGTTCGCGCCTGCTTTCTCTCCAACGCCTTGGCTCAAAGAATGTGCTGATGCTGAAGTTGACCTCGACCTTGTGAGCCAATTTTTTTCATGTCCCACTTCACATGCTGCAGATGCTCCTGCAGCTCAGTCTTCTCATTGTTTGCAGGGATAACCATTTCATTTGAGGAAGAGGAGTAGGAATGTAGTCCAAAGACAAATGGATGTGGAGAGGAACACTGGGACTTTCTCTCTTTCTATCTCTGTTTTTTCAGTTGCTAGTTTCCCCTCAAGAGGAATGAGCGCATGTTTGTGGGCTCTGTTGCCACATGTTGTGGTTCACTTTCTAGAATAAGGATGAGTTAGTTTCTGGTCAGACCACAGAGAAGCAGCCAGAAAGAAAACGTGCTTCCTTGTCAAGAACAAACACAAAACATTTGCATGACTTAGTGTAATTACTTGAGTACAGAGATTAGACTTAAAGTAGGATCATAATAATTTGTGACAAATATTGTCAAAGGGAACTTATTATGCTCATTTCCCTTTTTAAAACAATTCCTGCATTTACCAGAGCGGTTTGCATGATCACAGTTTAAAAAAAATCCTTAGCTTTTGGCTGAGATGAGCATTTAGAGACATTCCATTCACCTGAAGTAATTTACAGCCAATAGTATAGCAAAACTGCCTAACGAGGCATGACGGAGACACACTTTCGGTTTTTATGCAAAATCTGACCCTACCTTCGAATGTTGCTCATATTGTTTTTCCAGTCTTCTAATTTCCAATTTTGGTGAGTCTGTGCTGTCTTAGTTGACAGGATGGACTGAGTAGTCTGCTGTTGTAGACCATCTGCTACAGGATCAATGTGTTATTCAGAGATGTCTTTCTACACACCTGGTTGATATGAGTGGTTATTGAGTTTTTCTGCTTCCTATTATCTTGAAGCAGTCTCGCCATTCTCCTCTGACATCAACAAGGCATTTTACTCAAAGGACTGCTGCTCACTGCATATGTCCTCTTTTTAATCCCCAGAGATGGTTGTGTGGAAAATCCTAGCAGATCAACAGTTTCTGAAATACTCAGACCAGCCTGTCTACACCAACAAATATGCAAAGTTAAAGTTACCTAACTCACTTTCCCCCAAAAAAGTATGTGGATCCTTAATAAACTGGAAGAATTTCTATCCTGCTTGTCAGAATCATTATTGCTTAGGAAAGAAATGCACAGAGAATACTTTGCTAAATGTAGTCTTTCGGTGAGGTTAGGATAGCACTTCAAGTGCAGCATCATCCTGGATTAGGTGTCAAGACTGATATGCATCTTCTCTCCCTGTGGCTTTTTACATCTGGACTCAAACAGAATTGCAACTCGTGAAAGAATGTTTCCATACAAACATGCAGACTGCCTTCCAGTTAACTCCACTCCTCAGCTTGTATAAAACCTTTATAGTTCACTCTGTCTCCCTGCCCCAAAAAGCCACAGTACAACCAGAGATTATATATGCCAAGTAATGAGATAAGAATAGGGACGATGGCATGTGGAGTTGATGCTGAGGAGAATTACAACATCTGCCTTCTTGTGTGGCAATGTCATGGCACAGTGGCCCGTGGAAATGGATGGACTCAAGTGCAGTTTCAAAACCGGAGGCGAGAGGTGCGTGTAACAAAAGGTCTTTATTCTCAATGTTTGGAAATCAACAGAAAACTCAGACTAGTAATAAGGAACGTAACTAGATGTCTGAGGTAAGAGAAACTATGACCATAACGGAACTACGACAGATTACAGGGACGACTGGGTGCAGGACAGGGCAGGAAACTGTGGCTGGCCAGGGCACTGAAACAGAGGAGAGAGCAGTCAGGGAATCCAACAGCGAGCTGTGATGCATCTAAGAATAATTACACTGAGCTGCCTTACGGCTTGCAGTGGAGTTGCTTGGAGGAGAGGGGGGCAGGAGACAAAGACCCAGGTGGTACAGCGTGCAATGCAGGAGGCAGGCAGGAGAGACTGGCCGTTGGAAAAGGAGAGTTACCGGCAGCTGAAAACTGGAATCCAGGAGAGCTTGGTAGGTGGGTTCCAGATGCTGACGAGAAAACAGAAATAAGGTAAGTACACACGATGATTCACCAAGGAACAGACGTGAGGCCGAGAACTGACTAAAGTTGGCAGATAATCTGGCGAAGACTAGTTGTGTGCGCAGGTCATAAATACTGCCGTATGATGCCATCAGGTAGGAACAACAAAGACTCCACCCAGGGGGGAGGAGCTGATGCTGTGGAAAACTACCAGACCATGACAGCAAATGCATGAGTGGACCAATGTTTGGTTAATTTCATGCTGAACCAGACATGAGAACCTCGGTTCTGTATGAAACTGAGCGCTCTTATGGATGAACAAGAAATAATCTCATATATTGTAATCAGAAAAAATGAGAAATGAGAAAATATATATATAAAAAAAAGCCAAAACAAAACACCGGTCATATCTTTAGAAAGCAACATTATGCCACAGACTGTCACTGTTGTGAGTCCATCCATTAGTTTGCAAAAACTTGTATGAAGCCTCAAGCTGTGCACTTTTGCCATGACAGTCTAGACATGTGAATCTGGGATATGACAAGTGAGTGGGATTTCACTATTAATGAGGCACACGCTCAAAGGCTGCAAGTTGTCAGTTACACAAAGGAGAACATAATTTATACAATGAAAGTCACATTGTATTAATAAGACTTGAAACTAGTGACTCGGCCACGAATTCATCAGGAAGTGTTTCCTGAGGTTGTGGATCAAAGTCTTTGTTTCCAGACTTCCATAGAAGAAGAATTATTTCGAAACCAAATGAGTTCCCTCCTCATGGCCATCAGGAATACTGAAAGCTGAATTACTGGCTTCACTTTCCAAACGCCAAAGCTACATCATGTTTTATATGCAGTCTATGGTTCTGGCATTATTGTTACTGTGACTGTGAAGTGTCCTGTGTTAACGGCACAAACTGCTGACAACAATCCATGAACGCTCCAACCTCCTGAAAGAATCACTGTCAAAGTCTTGTGTTCATCTATGGTAGTCAGCTACACAGTATTACACAGGTGGTTCTAATGTTAAAATCTTCTCCGAGATACAAAGTTTTGAATTATCATGTGCCATGATAACTTACAGATCTCACTGTGCCATATTATCCCAGTAGAGCACTTTGATCACGACTACAGCTTGCTTGTCGTTCCTAGAGCCTCTAAAAGTAGAATGCGAGGCAAGCCTTCAAGTCTCAGGTTCCTTTGTAGAACCATTTACACTTTGGATTCAGGAGACAGACTCCCCTGTATTTTTAAGGTTAGCCTTAAAGTGTTCCTTTTGAAACATCACTAGTTATGCATCTTACATCAGTCTGTTGGAGCCTCCCATGATGGACACAGCATTCTTCTCCACGTGTCTATGTGCCACTGCTGCACGTCATTAACAATGCCCTCCTCTCCTGTAGTCGTGTTTTGTTGATCGTCTTCCTCTTTTATTTTTTCTTTAACCTAAGAGCTTGGTTCTGCTGAATGGTTCTTCCTATTAAATGGGATGATTTTGGACTTCTCTCTGGTATTGTATGGCCTAGCTGATGATATAAAGCACTTTGAGGTGGGTGTGTTATGCATGGCTCTGTAACTGAACTAGCTAATTATTCTGTATGTAAAAAAAAAATAATATAAGAGAACCAATTATTTATCTTGTATTTTAAAGGTTTTTTTTTTTTCAGAATCATTACAAAATGACTGCATCCATACTCAATAGTTTCGGGTACAAAATGTTAGTTTTCATCCTTGATTAAACCATTGGCACAATGTGGGTGTGATATCACACCAGAAAGAGATTGAACAGGCAAAGGTCTCCCACACTGTAAAATGTAATTCTAGATGTTTGTTATTTCAACATATTATTCTATATCAGTTTGACGATAGATGACTGAAGTTGTTGTATAACATAGAATTACAAGTTAAAAACGTCCCAATTACACCAAAAAAAGCTAACTTGAAAACTCATGTCCAGCTAAATCAGAAACTTATGTGAACTTGACAATGTGGTAGTTGAGCACAGCAGGATCAAACTGCCTCACGTGACTGCTACCGAGGTGCTCATGGGGAATTGGCGGTTAACGACATGCTCACTTACTTGGACGTTTTCTAATCGTCTTCTTGGAATATGCTTTCAAGGTGAGTAACATTGGTTATAACTATAAGGAAGAAGCTACAAAAGTTGGAACATGTTTTGAATTTATGGCATGATGTGTGTTTTCTCTTTACCGAAATGTTGCTTTAGCTAATGTAACTTAGCCGACAAGGTCCAGCTTGTGTGTCATGACCAAACTTGACCTAATAAACTGACATGTGCCTTTTTATGGTTAATGTGGCACTGACCAAATCACAAGTATGTGCCGCTAGCTTAAGTTGTGCACTCAACCACTGTTGCAAGCTAACTCAGCTAATTAATAAAGCTTATTTCATATTGTCTCTGTACTTGTAAATTCTTTCAAGTTCACAGGCTGTTGTATTTTGGTGGAAGTTCATTTGGCAATTTCCAATAACTGACTGGGTTCAAAAAGAACTTTTGGCAGGACTCGGATGCTTGTTGTCACTGTTTACCCCTATGTAATCACTTAAGTTGTATAACTGCTGCATGCTAAGCTGCAAGAGTGCACTGAGGACTGAGACAAATATGGTCTACAAACCAGCATTATATAGTTTTATCAGATAGTCCTCCAGTGTGTTATTTTTGCTTTAATTCTATGTGCAGTTATTTGTTACCCTGAAATGCTTTATGCTTAACAACAGCTCACTATTTTGACTTATTTTGAACTCTTGTGATCAGTATGACTAGATTATGTGAGTTCCATACTAAAAGAGCTGTAGTGATAAAATAATTGGCATCAGAGACACTGATTTTGGCATGGTATACTGCAGAAGTTTTTTTTTTTTTTGTTTTTTTTTTGCATAATTACCTTTAATTAAACTGCATTCCCTGTATTGTAACAAAACTAATATTGTTTATATGTCAGAAAATTAGCAAACATGAATAAATGGCGAAAACAATATAATATAACATATATTTTATTTTACTTATTTAGGTCTGTGAAGCCAAACTTGATGCTGGGATTATTTTGTCAGTGGAGTCAAATGGTAAGTTACAATTTGTGCATTTTGTCATACTGGAAACACCACAGATTATATTGTAACTTAACACTCTGTAGAACAAATGATATAAAGATTGTAGTGTCAGGGTACTTCTTAAGAAGTAATATGGCACTATGATGATCGCATGCAGGTGGCATAAACTAAATATTCAGACCTGTTACCAACAAATGATTCATTAACAAAGCAATGGAGCAGACTGTTTAGGTTCTTGTGGTTGTAATAACATCCATAACTGCAAGTTGTCATAATTTATTTTCACAGGTCTAGATGATCACATCTGTCTTTGTCATTTAAATGAGGTGGACTTGCAAACTTTGCACTTTTTGGGGTAAATTGCTGTCCACTACATATACACAGAATGTGCACAGTATTTCAGATCTAAAAAGGGAGTAGTAATGGACTTGCTGGCTTTAATGTAAAAGCCTGTTGGTAACTTTAATGAGGCAGTTGGACAAAACAGTATTGCTCATCAAGGTAAACATCTGAGGAATAAGGAAATTGTTACTTGTCCTTTTACTCAGTGTTCTTTAATCGCACGTTTACTAAAGTTTACATCACATAAGTCATTTTCACAATCATTCTACTTTAAAAGATTTCGAGACAGAGCTTATTGTTCTCTGAACTTCCTTGTTTGCTGAACGGCAGGTAAAGTTCATCTTTTGTTTTGCTTTTGTGTGTTTGTGTTTTCTCTAATGGGCCTCAGATGACTGTTTGCTTAAATTGGGTCTCAAAGAATCTTTTTTTATTCTGCCTGTACTCTCCACCCTCTTCTCTATTGCTCAGGTTGAAGCAGAATTTGCCCGTCTTACATCTGTTGACCTGAAAGGTTCCTTTTGCTGTGCTTGACCATATGGAGAGGTTCGTGGAGCTGTAGAAAATCAAGAGCGCATAGGAGGGCTAACTAGGCTCATAAAATGCTCGGTGATGATGTAAGTGTTCAACTGCGAAATCTAATCCTTTGTTAAGTTTAGGTTATCCAGTTCAACTGATGAACTCATTGAAAGAAAGCTGATAAGTAAAGTCTGTCATCATATTCACAACTGGACATTTAGTGTGGTAACTTTACAGAATCTGTGTATATGGTGGTAGGTTGGATATCATTTCTACTTGAATGTCCTGATAAGCCTGATTCAAAATCTCCAATATAATCATATATTGATGGAATTATGTATCAAAAGCTGTGAATTTGGAGCTGTCTACATGCTTATAAACACTGTTAAAAATGTTTGGTTTTTTTTGACTTCTTTAACCAGAGCCCTACACAAAGGAAGAGGACAGAGGACCTCATTTTCTAAAGGAAGATCCCTCACACACTTTCAAGACTGTGAAGGTTAGCATTGTTCTTTTAGTAAATTTAATAATGACAGCACCACAGTGGATTTAAATGAAACATATGGCATCTATGAAACAATAGATGCCACATGATAACATGTGTACTTTTTCCTCACCAAATGTATTATTACAAGATCTTTGACACTGGATTTGGTCTAGGTTTCAGAGAAACTAACTGGCAAGCTAGCATTGATATTATTAGTGTCTTGTGTTATTCATGTCTTCACCAGGGTCTTTGACATTCGCTGCTGTACTGTTCACTTCAGCTTACGTTTGATTTCTACATTGTATATTGTAATGGCAGAGATATTAGGATATTTAAGGGCTGCAGTGGCTGCTACAGCTGTGGGGGCAATACTTTGGTGAAATGTCCTGGACCTGGAAAAGAGACTGTGTAGACTGGGTAAGCAATTAAAGGTTACTGGCCGAGAGTCATTGGGCAGCTGGGTAAAGGTGGATGTTGATATTCAGTGCCAATTATGCACCTGTTCACCACGTCTATATGCTCTTTTTTCATGCTGTTAATATAGGGGGAAAAAATAAACTTTAATCAATAAACTGATTAAAGAAGCATTGTCTATGCAGCCATAATCTGATCCTGTGGTGTAGCGCAGTTTGCACATTTCATGTATTCTCAGCCAGATTTGGTTTAGAGCACAGCCAATATTAGCATAAGTAGATTTAAATTCACACACTGGTGATGGCAAGCTACATTGTAGCCACAGCCGCCCTGGGGCGCACTGACAGAGGCGAGGCTGCCGGACACTGGCACCACCAGGCCCTCTGACCACCACCAGTAGGCAACAGGTGAAGTGTCTTGCCCAAGGACACAACGACTGAAACTGTCGGAGCCGGGGCTCAAACCGGCAACCTCCGATTATAAGACGAACTGTCAACTCTGAGTCACGATTCAGTCATCCACCCATGTGTGTGAATGACTGAATGTGTAAAGCACTTGGATCCTTAGGGACTAGTAAAGCGCTATACAAATACAGGCCATTTACCATTAAATTGAAAATTTTGTTTGAATTCTGCATTGAAGACATGCTCAGTATTATGAACATGGTCTTTGTTTAAAGCAAGAAATGGATTGTAACATGGGCGTGCATATCTCATTCTGAAAAACTTTAACACTAATAAGTGTTACCCAAAGCCAATCACCATCATCCAAAGCATCAGTATGGCTCTTCTTGGAAAGACATGAATTGTTAAGCACAAGGGATATTGTGTAATTTAATTGTTAATTTTTTTTTTTTTTTTTTTTTGTCTTTGAACCCTTTGTAGCCGACAGTATTGAAGACACGTTTCTAAGAGGATGAAAGTTGGCATGTGATGGTGAAGAAGAAGACATCATCGATGTGTGGTTGTCCTTGAGGCGGCAGTAATCCTGTCTAATCTGAGGAATGTCTCAAGTGCCATTTCCATGCTGATGGGCCTCTTTTGGCCCTCAACATAGACATCCAAAGGAACTTAAGGACATCTTTGAAAGTCATCAAAACATCCTAATGAACATTGGTGGAAGGCAGTGCATCTCACTAGTGCATGTCTAAGAACAGACCTTGCAGAAAGCCATGCAGAACTGTAATGTATGCTCACAGCATACAATTGCCTTAGTGTTAAGGACATTTTATTTTACTGTTGTTTTTGTATTCTTGCAAGTTCTCATTCTCACTTTGTATGTCACTAAATGACTACACTTTACATTCCAGATAGACAATACTCATTTGTTCATGGTTTAAGAAACTTATGTGAACAACAATATAATGCTGACTCTGCAGATGCTTATCTCATGCAAGTCAGTAGTTTTTCCTTTGTTTGCAATTGAGCAGACTCAAACTGATGTTCTGAAATATCCATCTTATCAAATGTTTCAGAAGCATGCACTCATTTCAGAGATATTGGTTCTGTGGAATTGTTGCAATTGTAAACGAAGACAAATACAAGAGTTTGATGCTTAGTTGTATAAACTGATCTTTACTGTCACTTATCAAAGGTTTTGTACTATTTTAATATTCAAGTTTTATGCTAACAGGTTGACTGAGCACAATGAAGTTAAAATTTGCAAATGTAAAGAATAACTTTCTAAAATAGCAAGTGTCCCGTTGATACATTACATTAATGCAGACTTATGTTGTTACTTCACAAGAATCACTACTGCTCCTAGAGTATTGGTCAGAATTTAATCTTCACCCAAACTGGGCTCAAGACCAGTTCAAATTATGTTTCACAGGGAGCAGCCTTGAGTTTTGATGGATTGTGAGCCTGATGACTACGTCACGATTTTCTTTCTCAGATGACTAAGATGGCACAATAAATGGTGAATGTTGGCGCTCATGAGTAATGTCTGTCATGTTCTTAAAACAAACTTCTGTAGAAATGATCAGATAGACTTTAATGGAATCTGTGGGTTTTATTTTTTTTTCTGTAAACAACAGAAATTTATTTAAAGGAATGTAGATATTTAAACCTGAGATCTAAGATAAACCTAACAGGTAGTTTTGCTGAAATGGAGTTAGAAAGCTAAAAACAAAACAAAACTTAAGATGTTAATACACATTTTCTTACATCCAGTCAATCAACTCTGATAATAAAATGAAACTGATTTACAAGTTCACTCAGCTACCTTAAGGAGCTCAGTTAATTAATAAACTTAAATCAACTTAGCTAACAGATTATGTAGTTAAGCTAAAATAGATTCCTAAGTTAAAAGAACTACTAAAGTATTTGAATTAACTAAAAAACCCAAGTCAACTGAACTAGGACAAGAGTTAAACAATAGATTATTTAATTTAGCTGAAGGTTTCCCAAGTAAAGATGACAATTAAAGGAGTTGAACTGACTAACAAATCCAGTCAACTAAACTAAGACGAAAGTTTAGACAACATGTGATTTTTCATTAAGATAACAATTGGTTGTGTTATAAGAACAAACTCTATTTCTTGACTTAACTTAAAATTTTAAGGCAGCCCTGTACCTGATATTTTTAAGTTGAAACAACAAGTTATATTTTACAGTGCATGATTTTCCAGCCTATTCTATGGACTAAAATTGACTAAAATATATTTTAGTTTCATCAGACCTCTCCATTGTGAACTAAAATGGCTCAGAATGATCAATATATTAAAAACATTTGCTCTCTCTGGAAAAAAAACCCCTCACTCACTATCAGAAAACATCTGATCTTGTGGTTAGAGACAAAAAAATATACTTGAAACATCAGTACAATAGTCTACATGTGTGTAAAGTAGTCCCTTTGCATACCTTCACGCTTTGATGTATCAAATAAAAAGTTAAGTCTTACTTTCCTGCAGGATAACTGAAACCATGTTGACACGACTTCACAGCCTTTATTCAGACTGCCGGCCACGGGGGATTTTTCATCCAATCATTTTTACATCCGTTTCACATGTGGAAACAATCATACACGTGATTACAGCTAGAAGCTGTCAGTCAAAACACCTATGTGTTGTACACCTCCACATGCCTCAGCTGTGTGATCTCTGTGACACACACACACATGTCCAACTTAACTTCCTCCCTCTCTTTTCTTTCACCTGCTGACGTGCAGCGATTTCCTGCTTCCAATTCCCCTCCACAAATCTGCAGAAATAATTATTGATATATTTTAGGATGAGCAGGGATGTTTTTCAGTTTTTGTGAGACATTAAAAGGGAGAAGAGCTGTTAGAAAGTCTTTTCAGAGTGATTGGATCAATCTTTTCACCTGCAAAATCAAACTTTCTGATTTGTTGTTTAGAGATGCTAATTCCCCACTGGTGTATTTTTTTGATCACATGAATGCTACTCCCGCTAACAACTGACTGTGACCGTGGAGTGCTGGAGGGAGGAACTATCCCAGTATAATTTCCAGAAGCAAAGATGCCACCAAAGACGACTGTGTTAACCCTTTAAAGCCGGTAGGAGCGGGCACGCTCTGTTGTGCGTAACTGTTTTAAATCCCGGTAGCACTGCAACCATGTAAGCTAGCGCAATAATTTTTTTTGCATATGAAACCGGAGGAGTTGTACTTACATTTTATGCCATCAGCTTGTCCTAGGTCACGGTTCCTTCCACATATAGCTTTGCAAAAACTGCATAAAAAGCGCTTGCAGCAACAAAAACATAATATTCCAGAAACACGCTTTGCCGATCCAATCAGCTGTTTGTAACACTTCCTACTCCATCAGCACGAACTATGGCATGTCCGCCGTGAGCTGCCCGAAACCGGAAGTGACGTCATTTTGCGGAAATGTAGTTTTTTTTTACCATCAGGGCTTATGAGCCTATACTTGTGTTTTAAAAGTTATGTTTGACTTTATGACTTTCTGTGTCGTTTCTGGGATGCCTAGGACTCATATTGCACTGCTGGAAATAGTTTATTTTGATACATATGCTGGGTTTTTTTTTCGCAAATTTGCATTATAATATTTATTTTCGATTTCCTGCAGTATATGAAAATTGGTGTATGTCAAAAATAAAACTATGAAGACACTTAAAATAAATTTCCTGTGGTGGGAAACTAGTTTGTGCAACTTTTTTGTATTTACAGTTTGAGGGATAAGCCTCTTAAATTTCTCTAACTAGAAATATATGTTAAAAAAACAAAAACGATTTTCAATTTTTTGTAGTTTATTGCACTTTTTTTGCAATTTATGTACTACTATGCACTTAATGCATACATATTATTAAAATTTGGGTTATAATGGTTGTATTGATGTATATCAACTTGCAATGCTCCCAAAAATGGCACTACAGCATGTAAAAATATAATATAAGCTCTGGCGGACTTGGTTCTATGGTAGGTCTTAAAGGTAATCCAGGTATCCAGGTAAGGAAATCCTATAACGTTTGTTCTCTTAAATTCAAGCCACAGAGATGTGGTGTTTAGAAACAATGCATCTCAAATGTTCTGATACTCCTGATGCATACGGGATCCCTACAGGCTTTCGAGAAGGCAGCTGACCTTCTCTCCTGGATCGGCTGGAGCTTTCTTTAGGTGCCTTCCCAGCTTTGACAAAAGTCCAGCTGGAGTAACCACATTTACTCAGGGCATTCTTGATGTGATGTTCTTCTGCTTCTCTGGCCGCTGTGTCTGTGGGGATGGTGTTCGCTCTCTGTTGTAGCATCCTGATGACAACCAGTTTATGCTCCATTGGATGATGAGAGTCAAACCTTAAATACTGATCCGTATGCGTAGGTTTACGGTACACATCAGCTTTTAGATGTCCCCCATTACTGATGGAAATGTCACAATCTAAGAAGGCTACCCTTCCACTTCAGACAGTCTATCACCCTCTTCCTGTAACCATTTCCTGGGTCTTGTTTCAGGGGCTCATAAGTATTTCGTCACTGAGCAGTGACGAAATGTTCTCATGATAGTCTTGCTGGTTTAGCAAAACTGTGCACCTACCTTTGTCTGCCTAAAGGATGATAATGTGATGGGAGTGCCTTCCTCTCCTCCATGCTGATGTTGGATGCTGGGGGCTTTGCGTTGCTGAGACAGACCGAAACGTCTGCCCGTAGTTGCTCTGCTTCCACGTCTGCAATATTGTTCTTTCAAATTGCTCTTTCTGTGGCTGTGATCAGTTCCACTAGCGGGATTTGTCTTGGCGTCACAGCAAAATTCAAACCTTTAGCAAGGATGTTTTTCTCTGTTTGGGTGAGCTGTCTGTCAGACAAATTCTTCACCCACTTGTCCACATCCTCGGTATGGCATCCTTCTCTCTTCTGACCACTGAGGACACTCTTTGTATTTTGCTGTGGTTTCCGACGCACAACAAGTCAAACTCTGTTGCCGGTTTTTAGACTTCTCGTGCTGTGCTAGACGATCCTTCTCGGTGAATTCAAACACCTTTTTAAGAGTATTGTCATCTAGAAGCATTGTAAGTCTCTGTTGGATCCACTCCTCTTCAGATTTTAACACGTCGATGGTAAAACTTGTTTGCCTCACCCGTTCATTAAGCAGCTTTTAGCAGACTTTTAGGAGTAATCCTGTCTTGTCGGCATCTGAGGCTGAATCTCAGGTGGTTCCTGTAATCAGCCATCTTGCATGCTGTTTGATCATACTGACGTACTGATCTACTTACCTGGATGATTGAGCATGCATCAAGATGTTATACTTAGAAAGTGTTAGTACATTTGTGAACGCTACTCTTCAGTAGCGCTGGATGCTAAAAGAAGCAGTTGCCATCTTTCTGATGGTAAATGGCCTGCATTTGTATAGCGCTTTACTCAGTCCCTAAGGACCCCAAAGCGCTTTACACTACATTCAGTCATTCACCCATTCACACACACATTCACACACTGGCAATGGCAAGCTACATTGTAGCCACAGCTGCCCTGGGGCGCACTGACAGAGGCGAGGCTGCCGGACACTGGCGCCACCGGGCCCTCTGACCACCACCAGTGAAGGTGAACCACATTGAAGTTCACCTGTTTAAACAAATCTACATTTTATTATTTCAGCAGTACATATGCAGCATTTTAGTGGCACATATAAACAGTACACAAAGTAAAAGCTCTGTGAGTTTTCAGGTGAAATCCTTTTTAATTCCTAAGCTCTTCTATCTGTTATGAGCTGCACAGTGTTATAAAAGATACACAGAACACAGCCAAGACACAACATACCTACATCTGTGATTTTCTAGCTTTTTGAACCAAAGAAAAAGCAATGCATAACAGAACAATCAGATCCTTTCACTATATGGGGTTAAGTGTTTTTTAAATTTATTTTGTCACCAATCTGCAGCTCTTTTTATTTAGAAATGTCCAAAGAAATTAAGTCTGCTGAAAAATACAGAGAATATGATCTGTAAAAATCAACATGCTTTTTTTTTCAGTTCAGTCTTACATTCACTGACTTTAAAAAAATTGCAATTTTTGTCCCTTTACTTCTTGTTTGTTAAGTTGGAAATGAAATGGCACAAAATCCAATTTGAATTTGAGCTGGAAAGAAAAGCTGAAGAAACTGCCACTTGGATGCTATGAAGATATACTGTAACTTTAATTAAAAACATGTTAAAATTACAAATAAAAAAACATGTATAAATACTGTAGTATACTACAAACTGCCCTTTATTTTCTAAAAAACTAATGCCAGTACAAATGATTTACTTAAAAAAAATTCAACCTTCTTTTGCTTGTTTTTATGGTTAACTTAACATATCGGTTTTTTAAAAGGAGATGACAAACAAACAGAGAGAAAAAATATGGAAGGAGTCAAGGGTGTTATCTTTGGCTGTTGTTTTATAAAGAAAGTAATAACTCTGGAGCCAAAGTGCTGAATCTGACGCCTCTAGAAGATAAATGAGAGACATCAGGCCCAAGCTCAGAGGCCTGGCCGCCACACAGTCGTACGGAAAGCTACAGATGTTGCTGTGCACAAAAAAGTGTGCAGCTGTGTATTTACTTTCATTTATGGACCTGTGAATGGGATGGAAATTATACAACTAAAATTCTGATTGGTTCCATTAATCTGTGGATAAATATATAACTAGAAATGTAACCATGTTGCATTTCAAATTTCTAACACTCTAAATCGGTTTATTAACTTTACTATGTCAAATTTGATTGGATCCTGTTTTAACTGCAAATTATTGTTGCTATAGGCATTTCCCCACTTTGGCAACTTTCTTTAGCAAATTTAATTTAATATATTTGTGAAATGTGAAGGATTACATAAGGTGGAGTCAGAAAAACAGCTCAGCGAGGCCATTTTTCATGCGTGATGAGGGTGTTGAGGAGGTTCAGTGTCATGGTGAGCTGCAGCATTTCACATTTCATTTGCTTTATCGCTTCCTGTGCTCCGAAAAGAATTTCCACATATCCTTCTGCCTGATGTCTAAGAAGAATTTGAATGAGAATGAAATAATCTGCTGTAAAATTCAGCCAGGAGTTTACTCTTCAACGCACAACTATTTATGGAGATTTCTACAATAAAAAAATATCTCCATTATATGATATCGATGCAGGCAGTGTTTGTGTGGGAGTGGCTTAGGGCTGCAATCACAGACTGGATTCAGTGACATAGCCTGAAAAAGTGAAAGTCTCAAACCTGCATTCTTTTTAATGGCCAGCAGGGGGTGAAAATATAAGTCTACAAGCCTATTTGCAGATCTTTAACCTCAGTGAACACTTTTTACCAGATTCACGGCTTCAGAGTATTTTTTTTAATATAGTACAATCTTTATTTTTTCAATTGTAGTTTCATTGAGGATAAAATAGTAAAGCAGGGCCTGCCTTTGGATGTGGCTTCTTTCTTCAGCATTGAGTTTCTCAGACAGATCCTCCCATGCTTTTCATAACTAGTTTCAAAAACACAAAAACAGTAATGCCACTGGCCACAATGCTCACTTTTATATACAATCCAATGGTCTACTTTCCAGATTAAATTTATACAAATTTAGATTTTATGCAGAGTAAATAGAAAGTCAAAGATGCAAAGTGATGCAAATACGATATTTCAAATATTT
The DNA here is from genome assembly GCF_001858045.2 of Oreochromis niloticus. NCBI lineage: Eukaryota > Metazoa > Chordata > Actinopteri > Cichliformes > Cichlidae > Oreochromis > Oreochromis niloticus. The sequence continues at coordinate 19,335 of NW_020329379.1, read as the reverse complement.
TAAGAACAGGTAAAAAAAAAAAAAAACCCATCATGCTTGGCAGTAAAAGCCTGTGTGCAGTACAAACTTACTGCTGCTTGTACAGACCTGCAGCTGAAAGATTTACCTTTGCTTTAATGTAGAAAACAACAGCAAAAGAAGATGTCAGTTATTGGTTGTAACTGTATTTGTGAAAGATACAAAAGGCAAAACTTTGGTCTGAACACTGTATTGTTGAAACATTTATTGGCATTAGTGATTTATCTAATGATTATTTGTTGTTGTTTCTTCTATAAAATATTAAAAAATACAAAATCCTGTCACACAGAAAGTTTAAGAAGATAATGTGAAGAGTTTTTGTTAATGTACTGATTAGCTGAAAAACTATTTGACCTCTAATGTGTTTTATATCATTAAATAGAATGAGCAACAATACAGATGTTTAATCGTTGTTGCATATATTAAAGTGATTATGAAAAAAAGCCCAGCAGCCCAGAGTTTTCATTGCCTTTCACTATTATGCAGACACGATGGAGGTATGTAATGTAATGCAGATGTCACATGTGATGATTTAATGTGATCAGCTAGCCAAAGAACACTGATACTGTATGCAGATGTAATCGATGACAGAAGGTATTATGTGGTGCATTCACAAGATTATGAGAAAACTTGACCTCTGACCTTGATCTTGAAGTCAAAGTAACTGTGATTTGAATTTGTGGAAAAATTTTAGTAGACACACCCACAGCATCAAGTTCGACACCATACATCAACTCATTCAGAAGTTATCACATTCACAATCTCGGCACTCAAGTTTGTGAATGTGATAACTTGTGAATGTGTTGATACACACAGCATCAGTTTGAAAATTAAAGTAACTTTTAAAGTGGCTGCATGACAAAGGATGACGTGTGCCGTTCCTTTTCTGGTACAATGACAGGTTTTGAGTGGCAGGAAGGATGAAGACTCCCAGTTTGTAATTTCCCTTGTTTCCACCCACTCATTGCCAAATTTTTATTTTCTCCTGCTTTCATTCATGTCATTAAAATTTGTCATCTTTAATTTTCTTGGTGTTTAAATGTTGTTTTATCTCATTTGTTCACCTTTTTCTTATTTTCTGCCTTGTCCAATCCCTGTGTTCTCATGTTATTCTCTTTGTTAATTTGTTTTCGTTTGGGTCTTTTTAAATGTTGCTTTTGTTTTGTTATAATTTTTTTCCACATGCATTTAGTTCTTGTTTCCTCTTCGTAGTTCTCATGTTTTTGAGATTTTCTTGTTGTATTTTGTTTTTGTTTCATGCTGTTCTTTTGTGCATTTTTTTCCTCATTGTGTTTCCCCTCACAGAACCAAAACTGATTTCTAAAGAAATACAATTTAAGTATCAGCTTGAACACGAGCCTTTCATCATTTTAAGAAAAATTAACCTGTTACATTGACCTTGAGGTCGTTTGAGATTACTGAAATTTAAAATCACCTGAGATTGTTAATAGATAAACACGGTATCAGTTCCTACATCACCTCATTCACAAACTTGTCTATGCCACCATTATCAGCCTTTTAGGACTGAGGGGTAAAAACTTGTTGGTTATATTAAATTTAGTACGAGCAGCTTTCATGTTTAACATTTAATAAGTTGAGTTTGTATTATCATCACAATAATGAGTAGGGCATAAATGTTTTATAAACAATGTTTCCTGTTTCATTTACATTTCACTCTGTTTGCCACTTTATATGGATTAACATGGAATAACCTAATGGAAAAGGCATATTGTTTTATTTCATGTTTATTTATTTAAAAATGAAAGCAAAGATAACATGTAGAGGTCTTCGTCCAGCGAGGTCCAAGTAAAGGCGAAAAAGTTAAGTCCACTGGTGATGAAAGCGTCGTGAAATCTGGAGGGAACCTCCAGATTTCCACGCCGGACTGTGACGGACACTTAGAAGCGGGTGAGATGGATTTCAGAGTGCAGGAGCCCAGGAAGAGATCCAAGACCTGAAACACAAGGAGAGTGGAAAGAAAGCGTTGTGAAATCTGGAGGGAACCTACAGGTTTCCACGCCTGCTGTGATGGATGCTTACAAGCGGGTGAGATAGATATCAGAGTGCAGGAGCCCAGGAACAGATCCAAGACCTGAAACACAAGGAGATTGGAAACAAAGTTTTGTGAAATCTGGAGGGAACCTCCAGGTTTCCACGCCTGCTGTGATGGATGCTTACAAGCGGGTGAGATGGATATCAGAGTGCAGGAGCCCAGGAACAGATCCAAGACCTGAATCATAAGGAGATTGGAAAGAAAGCGTTGTGAAATCTGGAGGGAACCTCGAGGTTTCCACGCCAGATGTGATGGATGCTTACAAGCGGGTGAGATGGATATCAGAGTGCAGGAGCCCAGGAACAGATCCAAGAAGTGAAACACAAGGAGAGTGGAAACAAAGCGTTGTGAAATCTGGAGGGAACCTTCAGGTTTCCACGCGAGCTGTGATGGATGTTTACAAGCGGGTGAGATGGATATCAGAGTGCAGGAGCCCAGGAACAGATCCAAGAAGTGAAACACAAGGAGAGTGGAAACAAAGCGTTGTGAAATCTGGAGGGAACCTTCAGGTTTCCACGCCTGCTGTGATGGATGCTTACAAGCGGGTGAGACGGATATCAGAGTGTAGGAGCCCAGGAACAGATCAAAGACCTGAAACACAAGGAGATTGGAAAGAAAGCGTTGTGAAATCTGGAGGGAACCTCCAGGTTTCCACGCCTGCTGTGATGGATGCTTACAAGCGGGTGAGACGGATATCAGAGTGTAGGAGCCCAGGAACAGATCAAAGACCTGAAACACAAGGAGATTGGAAAGAAAGCGTTGTGAAATCTGGAGGGAACCTCCAGGTCTCCACGCCGGCTGTGATGGATGCTTACAAGCGGGTGAGATGGATATCAGAGTGCAGGAGCCCCGGAAGAGATCCAAGACCTGAAACACAAGGAGAGTGGAAACAAAGCGTTGTGAAATCTGGAGGGAACGTTCAGGTTTCCACGCCTGCTGTGATGGATGTTTACAAGCGGGTGAGATGGATATCAGAGTGCAGGAGCCCAGGAACAGATCCAAGAAGTGAAACACAAGGAGAGTGGAAACAAAGCGTTGTGAAATCTGGAGGGAACCTTCAGGTTTCCACGCCTGCTGTGATGGATGCTTACAAGCGGGTGAGACGGATATCAGAGTGTAGGAGCCCAGGAACAGATCAAAGACCTGAAACACAAGGAGATTGGAAAGAAAGCGTTGTGAAATCTGGAGGGAACCTCCAGGTCTCCACGCCTGCTGTGATGGATGCTTACAAGCGGGTGAGATGGATATCAGAGTGCAGGAGCCCAGGAACAGATCCAAGAACTGAAACATAAGGAGAGTGGAAAGAAAGCGTTGTGAAATCTGGAGGGAACCTCCAGGTCTCCACGCCTGCTGTGATGGATGCTTACAAGCGGGTGAGATGGATATCAGAGTGCAGGAGCCCAGGAACAGATCCAAGACCTGAAACACAAGGAGATTGGAAAGAAAGCGTTGTGAAATCTGGAGGGAACCTCCAGGTCTCCACGCCTGCTGTGACGGATGCTTACAAGCGGGTGAGATGGATATCAGAGTGCAGGAGCCCAGGAACAGATCCAAGACCTGAAACATAAGGAGAGTGGAAAGAAAGCGTTGTGAAATCTGGAGGGAACCTCCAGGTCTCCACGCCGGCTGTGATGGATGCTTACAAGCGGGTGAGATGGATATCAGAGTGCAGGAGCCCGGAAGAGATCCAAGACCTGAAACACAAGGAGAGTGGAAAGAAAGCGTTGTGAAATCTGGAGGGAACCTCCAGGTTTCCACGCCGGCTGTGATGGATGCTTACAAGCGGGTGAGATGGATATCAGAGTGCAGGAGCCCAGGAACAGATCCAAGACCTGAAACATAAGGAGAGTGGAAAGAAAGCGTTGTGAAATCTGGAGGAAACCTCCAGGTCTCCACGCCTGCTGTGATGGATGCTTACAAGCGGGTGAGATGGATATCAGAGTGCAGCAGCCCAGGAACAGGTCCAAGAACTGAAACACAAGGAGATTGGAAACAAAGCGTTGTGAAATCTGGAGGAAACCTCCAGGTTTCCACGCCGGCTGTGATGGATGCTTACAAGCGGGTGAGATGGATATCAGTGTGCAGGAGCCCAAGAACAGATCCAAGACCTGAAACACAAGGAGAGTGGAAAGAAAGCGTTGTGAAATCTGGAGGGAACCTCCACGTTTCCACGCCTGCTGTGATGGATACTTACAAGCGGGTGAGATGGATATCAGAGTGCAGGAGCCCAGGAACAGATCCAAGACCTGAAATACAAGGGGATTGGAAAGAAAGCGTTGTGAAATCTTGAGGGAACCTCCACGTTTCCACGCCTGCTGTGATGGATGCTTACAAGCGGGTGAGATGGATATCAGTGTGTAGGAGCCCAGGAACAGATCCAAGACCTGAAACACAAGGAGAGTGGAAAGAAAGCGTTGTGAAATCTGGAGGGAACCTACAGGTTTAAACGTGTGCTGTGATGGATGCTTACAAGCGGGTGAGATGGATATCAGAGTGCAGGAGCCCAGTAACAGATTCAAGAACTGAAACATAAGGAGAGTGGAAAGAAAACGCTGTGAAATCTGGAGGAAACCTCCAGGTTTCCACGCCTGTTGTAATGGATGCTTACAAGCGGGTGAGATGGATATCAGTGTGCAGGAGCCCAGGAACAGATCCAAGTCCTGAAATACAAGGAGAGTGGAAAGAAAGCATTGTGAAATCTGGAGGGAACCTCCACGTTTCCACGCCTGCTGTGATGGATGCTTACAAGCGGGTGAGATGGATATCAGAGTGCAGGAGCCCAGGAACAGATCCAAGACCTGAAACACAAGGAGAGTGGAATCAAAGCGTTGTGAAATCTGGAGGGAACCTCCAGGTTTCCACGCCTGCTGTGATGGATGCTTACAAGCAGGTGAGATGGATATCAGAGTGCAGGAGCCCAGGAACAGATCCAAGACCTGAAACACAAGGAGAGTGGAAACAAAGCGTTGTGAAATCTGGAGGGAACATCCAGGTTTCCTCGCCTGCTGTGATGGATGCTTACAAGCGGGTGAGATGGATATCAGAGTGCAGGAGCCCAGGAACAGATCCAAGACCTGAAACATAAGGAGTTTGGAAAGAAAGCGTTGTGAAATCTGGAGGGAACATCCAGGTTTCCTCGCCTGCTGTGATGGATGCTTACAAGCGGGTGAGATGGATATCAGAGTTCAGGAGCCCAGGAACAGATCCAAGACCTGAAACATAAGGAGTTTGGAAAGAAAGCGTTGTGAAATCTGGAGGGAACCTCCAGGTTTCCACGTCAGCTGTGATGGATGCTTACAAGCGGGTGAGATGGATATCAGAGTGCAGGAGCCCAGGAACAAATCCAAGACCTGAAACACAAGGAGATGGGAAACAAAGCGTTGTGAAATCTGGAGGGAACCTCGAGGTTTCCACGCCGGCTGTGATGGATGCTTACAAGCGGGTGAGATGGATATCAGAGTGCAGGAGCCCAGGAACAGATCCAAGACCTGAAACATAAGGAGATTGGAAAGAAGGCATTGTGAAATCTGGAGGGAACCTCCAGGTTTCCACGCCTGCTGTGATGGATGCTTACAAGCGGGTGAGCTGGATATCAGAGTGCAGGAGCCCAGGAACAGATCCAAGACCTGAAACACAAGGAGATTGGAAAGAAAGTGTCAGGAGTTTTCCTGTATTGCAACTCAGTTCAGAATAAAAACGCTCAGACAGGTTTATCGTGTACACGGGTGAGACTCTGGCAGACTCGCACCCTGCAGTAAAAAGAAACAGTCTTTATTCATAGAGCACATACAGGAAGAGATAAAATAGAACTGTGCTGCGTGCAGCCTTCCTGTGGAGCACAGAGTGTAACTTCCCCATTTAGGAGTCTGCACAGAGTGTGACTTCCCCATTTAAGCTGAATACTGAAAGAGCAAACACATTTAGATAATGAAACGTACTTTTAAGCATAACATAATAAAAATCTCAAAATCCTAAAAAATCTCTTAACATTCCCTCCTGTTGTACATATGTATATGTACATAGCAACCACTAACAGTGTATCAGCCTACGGCCACTTGTAAACATTATTAGCCAAGACATCATAAAATAGTGGGTTTCGTGAGTATGTTATATCCAAGTGTCTATCTCATTATCACCTTCTTCATTCTGTGACAGGGTGATGCAAGCATGAATTGAAGCAGTTACCATTTTTGATACCATGTTCTTCAAACATGGTATGACACATGAAGTGAAAAGACACAATAACAGTATTATAACACCAACAAAAACAAGTCCTTTAATCAGCAGGGACTTCCAAGAGCCACTTAAAAGCCACGTAAGCCAGTCTTCTGTGTTTGTGGCATAGTCTCGTTGTTGTGCATCCCGAAGTTGTCTGAGTGTTTTCAGAGCATCAGTCATGTTCGGTGAGTGCACATTATCTGGAATGTATGTGCAACATGTGTTGTTAAAGAGGACACCTTTCTCCTTTCTCGGCGAGAATCATGTCCAATGCTACCCTGTGTTGCATTACTGCAATGCGCAGAGTGTCAAACTCCTGATCCCGTTCGTCGTTGAATTTACATGAAGCATTCAGAACCTTTTGTCTTTCAGTCCAAAGTTTAAATTCCTCTGGGATATCGGAACCCCATATGGAATCATGCTGCTTGAGGTCTGGGGTGCTTCGTCTTTTCCTTGTTGTTGACGTTGATGTTGACGTGGCGTCCATGGTTATCTTGAAAGTGTGGTCAGATATGAAAATGGGAGCGCACTGAGCGCAGATGTTGCTGCTCTTCACGGGCCCTCCAAGAGCGTGTGTCTGTACTGCTTTGCAGTTGGTGGTGTTTCCCATTGGCGTGGATCCGTTCTCTTGGCGGTAGCATAGGCTGTGGCTCAAATTCCCATTGTTTTCAAGAAAGACTGGGAATGATTTAGCCTTACTTCTGTGCTTCACTTTCAGGTCAACCCAGAACCATTCGTCACATGTGCCATTTCGTAGTCCTATCTGGAGAGGTTCCTCATGGTTGACCACGATTCCCTGGAATTGATACCCAAGGCTGGCGTAGCTTGCGGCACACTTTGCTTGAATTATGTCCATTGCCTTCGCGTACAAGGTGGCGTACTGCGTCGTTGGGGGCATATAGGAGCAAACATAGCAGTCTTTTCTGGGTGTGCTGTCATGTATATATCGATACCATGCGTTGTTCATCCATGGGTGAATGTGGTCTTGTGTCATGTCATGAAGATGTGAGTTGTCATGTGTCCATCTTGTCTGCAGGTGGTGTTGTTCATCTTCTTTCTTTCGGGTGAGTGTTAATAAACTCACCAGGAGTTCAACACTAGCCACTAGGAGGACGAGTGTCTTCACAATGACCAGACACACCTGTGACCTCTGATGAGTAGACTACTGGCAAGAAGAAGAGGGCGGGGTGTACCCGATCAGCCCTCCCTCCACCAATAGATCACCAGGAGTTAGGGGTGTCGGCGTCTAAACGCTTAGGTTGTCACTCACTTTTTTGCAGTGACTTTGATGGATCCAAGACGGTCTTTCTGCTATTTTGCAGGCAGTAGGTGGACCTTCCCACCTTGGTGAACTCCAATTTTTCCTTTGGAGTACTTTGATCAGGATCCAATCACCTGGTTTCAACCTGCAAGACACTGGAGAGATGTCACTCGGCAGTTGGTTGTTTAGAACAATCTCTTTATTTTCAAGTAATTTAGTCATCCATTCGGCTAGTGTAGTTTCTCTTATTGACTTATGTATGGGCTCACTTGTAATTGGTAGTGGAAATGGTCTACCGTGAATGATTTCAAAAGGTGTGAGTTTCTGAGAACTTTGTGTCAGTCTCATCCACATTTTTACCAGGCCTATACACTCGGGCCATGGTCTCCCTGTTTCTTCCATGCATTTTCTCAGTCTCTGTTTTATTGCCGTTAGTTCTTTCCACTAGTCTGGCACTTTGCACTTCCAACAGTGCACAGTGATGTTTGATGCTAAATCCTAGTGCTTCAGAGACCTTACTGATTACTTCATTAACAAAATGTGTCCCATTGTCTGATCTTATCAGAGTGGGGATGCCATATGTTGGAATGAAATGGTTGCACAAACATTTTGCTACTGAGATGGCGTCTGCTTTTTTTACTGGATAGATTTCTGGCCATTTTGAGATCACATCTATGATCACTAGAGCGTATTCTGAGCCTTGGCATTCATTTAGCTCAATAAAACCCATGTGGATCGTATGAAAAGGATGAGGTGGTGTGCATTATGCGCATTATGTGCATTATGTTTTTGGCAAATCATGCATGTTCCGACAAATTTCCGAAATTTTATCTACCACTCCTATCCCCCCTCCTGTTGACAATAATGCTGCTGATTTGTGTAGGGACTTTGGTAGTATTGGTTTGCCATTACAAGTCATCAAACCACTTTCTAGCTGTGCTCCACAGTTTAACCATTTCCTTTGTTCTGTAGTTGGTGCGGCTTTTTGTTCATTCATAAGCACATCAAGTGGTATTTGCATTGAGGAGTCAGACATTAATGTGTCTATAGTTTGTTGTGCTGCTGCTTTTGCGGCTTTGATCTGCAAAGTTATTGCCTTCAGTGACCTCTGAGCAGCCTTTCTGGTGTGCAGCACATTTACAAAATGCTAACTGTTTTGGCAATATAAACACTTCCAACAGTGCCTTCAAAAGATTTCCATGTTGCAGTTGGGTTAGGGGAACAGGCACGTATGACAGCTGTGAGTTCTGCACTCTGTGCAGAGTGTGAGGAAGTTAGTGCTTTTGCTTCTAAAATTGTGTCTACTGTGGTTACCGCATAACCTACACAGTTCCGCCCAAGGCTACTTTTGGACGCTGAACCGTCTACAAAGATATCAACGAAACCAGCCTGTGGGGTGCTGTGAAGGTCAGCGCGTGATACAGCATACAGCAATTCTGATGTGTGACAGTGTAAGCAAAATGCCTACATAGGAAAGTTGTCTGGCATGTGTCAAACTTCTGAGTTAGGAAAAACCTTGCATTGCTTACAGTTCATAGCTCACAGCTCTAAAACTAGGCATCAGCAAATCATATGCCCAAATCATTATGTGTTACTGTGATCCACAAGTATGATCACAAATTTGTTTTCCAAACTTACTAAGCAAACAAACAAAACAAAACAAATTGCCTATGGCATCAAGGCTTTGCGTTCATATTAATTGAGTGTAAGCTGCTTTCTTCATTGCAAGTGTTTATTGCAATAAGGTTTAATTCATGCATCATATCACTGAGTTCTAAATTCAAACTATCTCTTCTGACCCTTTCCAAAAATAATTTCACATATAACAATTTGAGTATGTGTTGTCTGTTCATTAATATAGTTGTCAATCATTTCTGTCATTATTTTGCCTTCTTTTGTTTATGACATGGCGGACATCTCTAAACAATCATGAGTTCAGCCTTCAATTTCAACCCAATTATACCCTGTATCCTCGCACTCGCACTTCCCCAATTAATCTATGCTTTTGACGCTGTACTCAAGGTTCCAGGTTGAGAGAAATCCACCTGTACTGACACACTGAAGCATACAATTAATATCATTATCTGTAGGAACCATTTTGGGTTAATACCTTATGTGGCCGCTAGAGGTCACCTTTTTCTGTTTTGTTGATGTAAAGGTATTTAAGGTAGACGCACGTAATCGGCGTCAGGTGTGTCGTTAATTGTACGAAGGCAAACAGTTTGTGACCGCTGCGCTGTTATGTCAAGATGATATTGGAATAAAGAACAAAAAGGACAAGATAAGTACTGCTGGAGTTATTGAACTGTTTACTTAATTCATACATACCAGTGACATCGCGTCACCCCCCCGTTAACGACCACCTCAGTGGCTTCAAGTGTAGGCTTAGCCTCTACAATTAGAGTCACAAACTCGCTTTTCTATGGGGAAAGTTTACGCCAACTGCGCCGCGGTGTTTTGGGGGCTCGGCGCAAACAGGACAATTAACGTCTGAGTGATCGATCGCCGTGGAGAGCTGAATGCTGTTTGGAAAAGTTAGCGTGGAGGGTTCACGAGCAGCGGACAGCTGGCGTATCGGTCTGTCAGCTGACGACGTGGGATTTCTGGCGATTGTTCAGTGGATGTTGGAGAGGACTCAGAATTCTTCATCGGAATCAGCACGGCGCCCAACGCAAGGTATGAGTAGCGCTACTAATAAATGGCCATTTATAAAAAGTGTGCACACTTATTTAAGAAGACGTAATTCCAATGCATTGGTGGTCAAACATAATAAATCTGATTTATAAACAAACTTTTGCATGTGCGCATAAACCCTCAATACTTGGTAAATATTTGAGTTTTGGGACATTTGAACTATGGACACAAATAAAGCTGCTGACAGGCTCCCTGAGCCTGCTGCAGAGTCAGCTGTGCAAAGTAGCAACGCCAGCAAGGCTGGGGCGCATCCAGAAAAGGAAAAACGAGTGGTGAAATTGACTGCTAAGGCACTTGCTGAAAAACTGGACAGACTACAACGTGATAGAAAAGCTAAAGTAAATAAAGCTAATAATTTAAAAGAGAGTATAAGGGTCTCAATGGAAAAAAATGAAACTTCTATGGTTCAAGCATCATTCAATGATTTTGTTGGTTTGTGTAATGAAGCAAAAACAGTTCATGGTTCATTGATGTGTTTGTTACCAGATGATGAAAAAGAAAAGCATGAAACATGGTTTAAAGCGAAAACAATGCATTATGATGAGTTCACTCATGAAGTGAAAGAATGGTTATCAGGTTGCGAACATTTACATTTAAAGGGTGATCATGGTGTTGATGATGGTGTTAAGCCAGAGGACAGTGTTTCAAATGTTGTTGGTAAATCTTCAGTCACTAAAAGCTCATCTAGTGATAAAGTGAGCACCACTTCTTCTGCCAGAATAAAAGCAAAAGCAGAAAAGGCAGCATTGCTCGCTCGTATGGCAGTGCTAAAAGAGAAGTATGCTTTGGAGGAGCAAGAACTAAAGCTAAGGAGGAAACGTGAACAGTTTGAGCTCGAAGCTTTGCTTTCTGCCTCTTCTGCAAAGTTAGCTGTTCTCCAAGCTGCTGAAGTTCAAAGTATATCTAACATATCGTCCAATGCTATGAATTCATATTATGAAAGGGAAATCAGGAAAACGGCTGCTTCAGCCGCAGTCAAGCCCAGTACACCAGTCAATGAAGATAAACCTGCAATGCAAATGGTACAGACTGAAAGCAACACATCTGCAAGGATCCTGCCAGAAACAGAAATGAGTGAGCCACAAGCTCAAATGGTCATCACAACACAATTTCACAATGTGGATCCTCCACCGCCCAGGCCGATTCCTACAGCGGGAGAAAGACAGTCGGAGGACATTTGTACCATTTTACAAAGACAAAATGAAATAACTGCAACCCTTGTTCAGCATCAGCGTTCATCATCATTACCATCCAGGAAAATACCTGTATTCGATGGGGATCCTCTTCAATACATGTCTTTCATTAATGCGTTTGAACAAGGAGTGGAAGAAAAGGCCAATATGAAGGACTGCTTGTATTATTTGGAGCAGTTTACAACAGGACAGCCGAGAGAGCTGGTACGCAGTTGTCAACATATGGCTGCAGGACAAGGCTATACACAAGCAAAGCAACTGCTCAAAGAACACTTCGGAAATGAATATAAAATTGCAACTGCTTACATTGAAAAGGCATTATCTTGGCCTGCAATTAAAAATGAAGACGTGAAATCATTGCAAGCATATTCTCTTTTCTTACGTGGGAGTTGTAATGTCATGAAAACATTGCAGTATATGCAGGAACTGGACATGCCAGTGAACATGAAAATCATTTTGTGCAAGTTGCCATATAAAATGAGAGAGAAATGGAGAGCCTTTGCATATGATATATTGGAAACTTCTAAGCACAGAGCTCGGTTTCAAGATTTGGTTGCATTTATTGAAAAGCAGGTGAAAATTCTTTTGGATCCTTTATTTGGGGACATTCAGAATGTAACGTCAACAATCCCTGTCTCAAAGGCTGACAACAGACTGAAGTCACAACCAATCAAACAAACTCAAGGGAACAGCTTTGCTGCTACAGTCACACCCATGAACCCGAATAAAACCTACAGCACGGAAAGGCTGATTACCACAACAAACCATGACTTTACAGTAAAGCCATCTTGTGTCTGCTGTACTCAACGACACACATTGGAGGAGTGTCAACAGTTTCAGCGGAAGAAGCACAGAGACAAAATGCTTTTTCTAAAGGAGAAAGGGCTGTGTTTTGGTTGCTTAGGTGCTGGGCACGTAAGCAAGGACTGTGCTAAGCGTTTGACATGTAGGACGTGTGGTAAAGGTCATCCCACTGTCCTCCATATTGATAACAATAATGGTTTAAGTCCAGAATCTTGTGGAGAGCCCTCCTCTTCAAAGAATGTAACTCCTGTGAGAACTTGTGGTCATACAGGGGCCGGAAGAGACAGTGGTTTGCTTTCCATTCTGCCAGTTCAAATAAAGTCTGTTAAAGGTAGTCATGTCATACAGACATACCCCAACCGGTCGCAGCAGATGGCCGCCCCTCCCTGAGCCTGGTTCTGCCGGAGGTTTCTTCCTGTTAAAAGTGAGTTTTTCCTTCCCACTGTCGCCAAAGTGCTTGCTCATAGGGGGTCATATGATTGTAGGGTTTTTCTCTGTATTTATTATTGTGCTATCTACTGTACAATATAAAGCGCCTTGAGGCGACTTTTGTTGTGATTTGGCGCTATATAAATAAAATTGAATTGAATTGAATTGAATATGCTTTTTTAGATCCTGGCAGTTCAGCTAGCTTCTTTTCAGAGCACCTCATGCAAAAGCTAAATCTTGTGGGCAAAAGAACGCACTTCCTGTTACAAACGATGGGTCAAGAAAAGGTCGTCTCTGCCCACTCACTTACTGGTCTTGAAGTTTCTGGTTTAGGCAGCAATGCCTTCTATGAACTTCCAGAAATCCTAACACAGGAAAGGATGCCTGTCACCACAGATAACCTTGTAAAGGAAGAAGATCTGGTCAGGTGGCCATATCTGTCAAAGGTTCAAATTCCCCACATAATGGCTAACGTGGACCTGTTGATTGGATGCAACGCTCCCAAGTTATTGGAACCATGGGAGGTCATTCATAGCCAGGGGAATGGCCCATATGCTGTAAGAACGGCATTGGGTTGGGTCATAAATGGGCCCATGGAGGATGGGAAAAACAACTTGGACAGCGAGCACCCACCAACAGCTGTAAATAGGATATCTGTTTGTAAGCTGGAGGAAATGTTGAAAAGTCAATATAACTATGACTTTAATGAAAAGGTTACAGAGGAAAAGGGTTTGTCAAGGGAAGACCTTAAGTTCATGAAGATCATGGAAAAATCTGCAACAATGGAAGATGGACACTACTCTTTGAAGTTACCTTTTAAAAAGGATGGTAAATGGTAAATGGCCTGTATTTATATAGCGCTTTTATGGTCCCTAAGGACCCCAAAGCGCTTTACATATCCAGTCATTCACCCATTCACACACACATTCATACACTGGTGATGGCAAGCTACGTTGTAGCCACAGCCACCCTGGGGCGCACTGACAGAGGATAACATAAAGATGCCAAACAATTTCTCCATAGTTAAACCAAGATTGCAAAGTCTAAAACGAAATCTCCTCAACAATGAACGGTTGCATAAAGAATATAAAAGCTTTATGGACGAGATGATAAGTAATGGATATGCAGAGCAAATACCTTCACAGCAGCTGTCTTGCGAAAATGGTCAGAAGTGGTACATTCCTCATCACGCAGTCTACCATCCCAGAAAACGATCTATAAGATTGTATTTGACTGTGGGGCATCATTCCAGGGGACATCATTAAACAAGCAGCTCTTACAGGGTCCTAATCTCACAAGTACATTGCTTAGGGTTTTGCTTAGATTTTGACAGGATCGAGTCGCATTTATGGGTGACATAAAGGCAATGTTTTATCAAGTTAAAGTTGCCAAAGAGGACAGAGACTTTCTGCGTTTTTGTGGTGGCCAGATGGAGATCTGAGCAAGGACATAATTGAGTTTCGCATGACTGTTCATCTGTTCGGTGCAGTATCTTCCCCGAGCTGTGCCAGTTTCACTTTGAGAAAAACGGCTGAGGACAACCAAACTGAATTCCTAGACAAGGTATGTGAAACAATAAAAGAGAACTTCTATGTGGACGACTGTTTAAAGAGTGTGGCCTCCACCTCAGATGCTGTTGATTTGGTCAAACATCTTTCATCACTTTGTCAGAGGGGAGGATTTACACCGACCAAGTGGGTTAGTAACAATCGCACCCTGTTGCAAAGTATCTCAGAGGAGCAAAGGGCTAAAGACTTGAAAGAATTAAATCTTGACAGAGACAAACTTCCGGTGGAAAGAGCTCTGGATATGTATCTGAAGAGAACATGGGAACAGGCTCAGTACAGCTCAGATCTTTTTTGGAAATGATGGATACTCGAATACCTGCCTTTGTTACAGAAGAGACAAAATGGAACCAAAAGAAGAAGAATCTAAAACCTGGAGATATAGCCATTATAATGGATTCCTCTGCACCGCGTGGTTCCTGGCTACTTGGAAGAGTTCAGGAAACCATTCATGACAAAAATGGACTTGTAAGATCTGTACGTTTAAAAACAAAGACTAATATTCTAGAAAGACCTGTAACTAAACTTTGCTTGTTACATGAGACTGTAATCTAAAAGTGTTTAAGTGCTCTATTACTTATGTTTATTCATGTGAATGTATACGTCTAAAGTAGACTGTATTAGTGGCTCCTTATTTTCTTTGTGATTAGAATTGCCATGTCTGATAGCCATTGGAATTAGGGGCCGGGGTGTAGGAGCCATTTTGGGTTAATACCTTATGTGGCCGCTAGAGGTCACCTTTTTCTGTTTTGTTGATGTAAAGGTATTTAAGGAGACGCACGTAATCGGCGTCAGGTGTGTCGTTAATTGTACGAAGGCAAACAGTTTGTGACCGGTGCGCTGTTATGTCAAGATGATATTGGAATAAAGAACAAAAAGGACAAGATAAGTACTGCTGGAGTTATTGAACTGTTTACTTATTCATACATACCAGTGAAATCGCGTCACCCCCCGGTTAACGACCACCTCAGTGGCTTCAAGTGTAGGCTTAGCCTCTACATTATCATTACTTTTCCTAAAACACTCATTCGCTTCCTCTTCTTAGAGTTTAACTCGTCTGTTTCTCTCTGTGAGCTGTCTTGACACACCACAGGCACGCATATTTCCTGTTTCTGCAGACTAATCGAACTCTTTGTTTATCTTTGTATTCATAGTCTATAAACCCTCTTTAATTCTACTAAATCTTGATCTAAAACCAACACCTTTATGTCACGCTCACACTTCTAAATAGAGCCCTTTCAGACATCAGGAATCATCACACACACTGCTTTTCTCTCAAACTTCGACTTGTTCCCTCACTCTACTATGAACCTTTGTAGTGTTATTATTACTTATTTTTTTATTTTTGTGCAGATCACACCCAATCACTCAAAACCTACTACTCACAGCATTCACTCAGTCAAAATCACTCAAAATATGCTTCCATACGAGTATTTTAGACATGCTTTCAAGATATATAGAGGTCACTCACTGTACATCCACAGTAATGAATTCAAACTCTATTTATACAATTGTAGTGAGCAAAACCAGCATCTCCATGCGCGTCACCGCTCCTCATTAGCTTGGTAGTGTCCACATATTTATTTAATTCAGCTTCTCAATCTTGTAGCTTTAGCTGTTGTATACAGGGTGTGGCTCATTAGTTGTTTGTATAGGTTTGCTCTTCACCTTAACAAAGTCTCATCTAAGATGACAGGTTTACAAGCCGGTCAAGTGTCTCTATGCACCTGATTAGTGTAGTTATTTTCCTTATTTTCTTCATCTCGTATATCATTGTACTGAGTTTGAGCAAACCTTAAGCTTGATTTAGACTACTTTTAACAATCATTCACCTCATATCATACCTGACTGAGGTGCTCTTCTTATTAATAGTATGTCATTATTAATGTTATCATTGTATTGTTTTTCCTTTTTTATAACAGCAAGAGTATATTACAATACACTACTTTACTACTAATATACAATAGTATATTAGTTTATATTTTATTATGTATCCATCACGGGTCTGTGTGAATCTGCAGCTTCACACCTTCCCAAGCTGGAGACATTTTCCTTGGCTGAACAATGACACAGCCGTAATATACTTATGCATTTCTCTTTTTATTTGATATATTTTCGTGTGAATCATCCGGTTTCATGCATGGTTGTCTTCCCCATTTTGTTTCATTTGTCCAATTTACAGGTTGTTATCCTTCCTATTATCTCCTATTATCATGCTTATCACTAGATAAGCTCTGCTTTAATTTAAGTTAACCTTAATTTAACCTTTTGTTTATTCCACTTCATTCCACTTTCCATGCTTTAAAATATTACAACTCTTGTGTACGCTTTGTTTTCTTTTAGCTTCCTTTTCAGTATTTATTTCTGCTTGGAGGGTTTCTTATAATTTAGTCAATGCATTTTCCCTCCCACGTGGGACATTTAGGTTTTCTTTGGATTTCTCCATCTATATGCACTAATTTGTCCGGCACCTGGACATTTCTTTCTAACCACTGCTCGTCAGCAGTGAGTTACCCATTTTAATCCTCTTAATTTTAATACTTTACAACTACACAACTGCGGCACCTTCTCTGGCACGAGAATCGAGAGAGGTAGTTGACACGGCCTTCTACTTTCAAGCTATTCTTGAAGTGGTGTCAGCTTTACGTGATGAAACACGACCTTTTTCTCTCTTTCACCAGTATTGGGTGGCCAACAGTAAACAAAATAGTGGAATAGTTCAGCTCCTTATTGTGCTGTAAAATCAATTATTCCACCAACAAAAATAAAACAACAATAATACTTTCAACGCGTACTATGTCTTACGGACCAGGTTTATCTAAAAAGCTTCCAGCCCTTTCCGGGCGAGCGTTTACTTCTAGAACCCTTCTAAAATAGCTTCCAGGCCCTTTTCAGGCGAGCGTTTACTTTTAGAAATCCCCTAAATAGCTTCCAGCCCCTTTTTCAGGCGAGCGTTTACTTTTAGGAATGCTACCAACCCTCTGGGCGAGCCTAGACGTTTACGCGAGGTGTCTGAGTGTTAATATTCACCTGGTTGCTGATCACTGCCGTCTCTCAGGTTTACCTTATCGACCCCCACTGCCATGGACCACTTTAAAAACGCTGCTCAAAACCTGATTCACGTCTCTGGATTTATCCTGTACTGGACAGGAGCTGTCGACAGACTTCAGCGCGGGCTTCTCACGACGTCAGGACTCGATGAGGTTTCCTGTGGGGTCACACAAAGTGCTGTGTCCCATCCGGCTCGAAGGACCAAGAATGTTGGTGGAATAAGTTGATTTTACAGCACAATAAGGAGGCTGAACTATTCCACTGTTTTGTTTGCTGTTGGCCACCAAGTACTGGTGAAAAGAGAGAAACAGGTCGTGTTTCATCACGTAAAGTGACACCGTTTCAAGAATAGCTTGAAAGTAGAAGGCCGTGTCAACTACCTCTCTCGATTCTCGTGCCAGAGAAGGTGCCGCAGTTGTGTAGTTGCAAAGTATTAAAATTAAAAGGATTAAAATGGGTAACGAAGCTTCAAACTCACTGCTGACGAGCAGTGGTTAGAGAAAAAAATGTCCAGGCGCTGGACAATTAGTGCATGTAGATGGAGAAATCCTAAGAACACAAAATGTCCCACTTGGGAAGGTAAATGTAGCCCATCAGCATTAACACAACTGAGGGAAGCTCTTTTAAATAGCATAAACAAAAAACCTAAAAAAGAAAGGAACGTTCGCAATATACAATATTTCAAGGCCTGGAAGGTAGAAGCAGCTAGGCGAGAGGAAAACAAAAAGAAAGACAAGAGAAAAAAGTAAAAAGTCAGAAAACAGAACATAACCGCCAGTTAGTAAAACCAGAAGGAGACACCGGTGCTCGCAATATGTGTATTAATCTCACACCATATGCGCCGCACCTCCCACATGCAGCCACAGCTGCAGCACCTCCCACATCTGCAGCCACAGCGTGCAGCACCACCCATTAAACACTCACCCATATCAGGAAGAACTAGGTCACATACACATCAACATCCTTATGTGAAAGCACAGACAATGCTAAACAAACTTTCACTCAAAAATAGCCCACAAGAAGAAATAGGAGACACAGTCGATCTGCCAGCCACTGGTATCTACCCATTGGTAGCAGTGGCTAACCCTAGATTGGCCTAATAATAGGCCAGAAGGACAGGAAGAGCAAGATGACCGCCCAAACATACATTTTCGTCCGTGGACAAACGGACAGACAATGTCCTGAAAGACGTTCCTCCACTGATGAAGGTTTTATACCATGAGGGATGCTGTAAACTGATCAGAGGCAATGGTATTTAAACGGTCATGAAATGCTTCAAGTAATGCAAGATTTATTAGGTTTAAAGATGGGAACAGTTAGAGGAATTATATCGGCTCAAACGCCGGGGTGTAGCATATGCACCAGGAAGCACCGACCTAATCAATGACCTAACAAATTTATATGAGAGAATTAGAGTACGGTTGCCCCAAGGGCTGACTATGGAAAAATAGGAGAGGTAAAGCAAAAGAAGCAAACAGCTTCTGATTTTCGGACAGCTACGCCCGGTTTTTAGACAGCATTCAGGCCTAGATTATGAAGAAGCCCCAGAGAGACCATACCAACAGCAACTAAAGAACGCATTCTAAACGGTCTCCTTCCCCAGTTAGAGCCCATGTGAAAAACACTGGGTAACAATGAACACCGGTAACCTAGCAGATGCTCTGCAGTATGCAGACATGCAACCCGAGTGGTAAAAAAGAAAAGAAAGGAGTGTTTTCACTGTGGATCCCGACACAGGATCATAGCATTTGCTGGTGGACAGAGGACAGAGACAGGACGGCAGAAAGGAAAGGGAAAGAAATGTGGTTATAAGGGTTATAGGGAGACAGGGACAAAGGGTGAGAGAGACAATCGCTGTTATATTTGCGGAAAAGACGGTCATTTTGCAAGGGATAGGTACAAAAAGAGATACTCAGGAGAGGTCAAGTAAGTGACTAGAACAGGAAACAAAGAAGAAACGGAAATTTTCAACATAGAACAGTTGCTCCTAGGTTCTGAACACAGACTACAGTAACAATCCATGTGAATGGCCAACTCATGACCATGTTA
>NW_020329378.1:0-12199 GCF_001858045.2 Oreochromis niloticus | reverse complement strand
GAAAGAAAGCGTTGTGAAATCTGGAGGGAACCTCCAGGTTTCCACGCCTGCTGTGATGGATGCTTACAAGCGGGTGAGATGGATATCAGAGTGCAGGAGCCCAGGAACAGATCCAAGACCTGAAACACAAGGAGAGTGGAAAGAAAGCGTTGTGAAATCTGGAGGGAACCTCCAGGTTTCCACGCCTGCTGTGATGGATGCTTACAAGCGGGTGAGATGGATATCAGAGTGCAGGAGCCCAGGAACAGATCCAAGACCTGAAACATAAGGAGATTGGAAAGAAAGCGTTGTGAAATCTGGAGGAACCTCCAGGTTTCCACGCCTGCTGTGATGGATGCTTACAAGCGGGTGAGATGGATATCAGAGTGCAGGAGCCCAGGAACAGATCCAAGACCTGAAACACAAGGAGATTGGAAAGAAAGCGTTGTGAAATCTGGAGGGAACCTCCAGGTTTCCACGCCTGCTGTGATGGATGCTTACAAGCGGGTGAGATGGATATCAGAGTGCAGGAGCCCAGGAACAGATCCAAGACCTGAAACATAAGGAGATTGGAAAGAAAGCGTTGTGAAATCTGGAGGGAACCTCCAGGTTTCCACGCCTGCTGTGATGGATGCTTACAAGCGGGTGAGATGGATATCAGAGTGCAGGAGCCCAGGAACAGATCCAAGACCTGAAACACAAGGAGATTGGAAAGAAAGCGTTGTGAAATCTGGAGGGAACCTCCAGGTTTCCACGCCTGCTGTGATGGATGCTTACAAGCGGGTGAGATGGATATCAGAGTGCAGGAGCCCAGGAACAGATCCAAGACCTGAAACACAAGGAGATTGGAAAGAAAGCGTTGTGAAATCTGGAGGGAACCTCCAGGTTTCCACGCCTGCTGTGATGGATGCTTACAAGCGGGTGAGATGGATATCAGAGTGCAGGAGCCCAGGAACAGATCCAAGACCTGAAAACAAAGGAGATTGGAAAGAAAGCGTTGTGAAATCTGGAGGGAACCTCCAGGTTTCGCCTGCTGTGATGGATGCTTACAAGCGGGTGAGATGGATATCAGAGTGCAGGAGCCCAGGAACAGATCCAAGACCTGAAACACAAGGAGATTGGAAAGAAAGCGTTGTGAAATCTGGAGGGAACCTCCAGGTTTCCACGCCTGCTGTGATGGATGCTTACAAGCGGGTGAGATGGATATCAGAGTGCAGGAGCCCAGGAACAGATCCAAGACCTGAAACAAAGGAGATGGAAAGAAAGCGTTGTGAAATCTGGAGGGAACCTCCAGGTTTCCACGCCTGCTGTGATGGATGCTTACAAGCGGGTGAGATGGATATCAGAGTGCAGGAGCCCAGGAACAGATCCAAGACCTGAAACACAAGGAGATTGGAAAAAAGCGTTGTGAAATCTGGAGGGAATCCAGGTTTCCACGCCTGCTGTGATGGATGCTTACAAGCGGGTGAGATGGATATCAGAGTGCAGGAGCCCAGGAACAGATCCAAGACCTGAAACACAAGGAGATTGGAAAGAAAGCGTTGTGAAATCTGGAGGGAACCTCCAGGTTTCCACGCCTGCTGTGATGGATGCTTACAAGCGGGTGAGATGGATATCAGAGTGCAGGAGCCCAGGAACAGATCCAAGACCTGAAACACAAGGAGATTGGAAAGAAGCGTTGTGAAATCTGGAGGGAACCTCCAGGTTTCCACGCCTGCTGTGATGGATGCTTACAAGCGGGTGAGATGGATATCAGAGTGCAGGAGCCCAGGAACAGATCCAAGACCTGAAACACAAGGAGATTGGAAAGAAAGCGTTGTGAAATCTGGAGGGAACCTCCAGGTTTCCACGCCTGCTGTGATGGATGCTTACAAGCGGGTGAGATGGATATCAGAGTGCAGGAGCCCAGGAACAGATCCAAGACCTGAACACAAGGAGATTGGAAAGAAAGCGTTGTGAAATCTGGAGGGAACCTCCAGGTTTCCACGCCTGCTGTGATGGATGCTTACAAGCGGGTGAGATGGATATCAGAGTGCAGGAGCCCAGGAACAGATCCAAGACCTGAAACAAGGAGATTGGAAAAAAGCGTTGTGAAATCTGGAGGGAACCTCCAGGTTTCCACGCCTGCTGTGATGGATGCTTACAAGCGGGTGAGATGGATATCAGAGTGCAGGAGCCAGGAACAGATCCAAGACCTGAAACACAAGGAGATTGGAAAGAAAGCGTTGTGAAATCTGGAGGGAACCTCCAGGTTTCCACGCCTGCTGTGATGGATGCTTACAAGCGGGTGAGATGGATATCAGAGTGCAGGAGCCCAGGAACAGATCCAAGACCTGAAACACAAGGAGATGGAAAGAAAGCGTTGTGAAATCTGGAGGGAACCTCCAGGTTTCCACGCCTGCTGTGATGGATGCTTACAAGCGGGTGAGATGGATATCAGAGTGCAGGAGCCCAGGAACAGATCCAAGACCTGAAACACAAGGAGATTGGAAAAAAGCGTTGTGAAATCTGGAGGGAACCTCCAGGTTTCCACGCCTGCTGTGATGGATGCTTACAAGCGGGTGAGATGGATATCAGAGTGCAGGAGCCCAGGAACAGATCCAAGACCTGAAACATAAGGAGATTGGAAAGAAAGCGTTGTGAAATCTGGAGGGAACCTCCAGGTTTCCACGCCTGCTGTGATGGATGCTTACAAGCGGGTGAGATGGATATCAGAGTGCAGGAGCCCAGGAACAGATCCAAGACCTGAAACACAAGGAGATGGAAAGAAAGCGTTGTGAAATCTGGAGGGAACCTCCAGGTTTCCACGCCTGCTGTGATGGATGCTTACAAGCGGGTGAGATGGATATCAGAGTGCAGGAGCCCAGGAACAGATCCAAGACCTGAAACACAAGGAGAGTGGAAAGAAAGCGTTGTGAAATCTGGAGGGAACCTCCAGGTTTCCACGCCTGCTGTGATGGATGCTTACAAGCGGGTGAGATGGATATCAGAGTGCAGGAGCCCAGGAACAGATCCAAGACCTGAAACACAAGGAGATTGGAAAGAAAGCGTTGTGAAATCTGGAGGGAACCTCCAGGTTTCCACGCCTGCTGTGATGGATGCTTACAAGCGGGTGAGATGGATATCAGAGTGCAGGAGCCCAGGAACAGATCCAAGACCTGAAACACAAGGAGATTGGAAAGAAAGCGTTGTGAAATCTGGAGGGAACCTCCAGGTTTCCACGCCTGCTGTGATGGATGCTTACAAGCGGGTGAGATGGATATCAGAGTGCAGGAGCCCAGGAACAGATCCAAGACCTGAAACACAAGGAGATTGGAAAGAAAGCGTTGTGAAATCTGGAGGGAACCTCCAGGTTTCCACGCCTGCTGTGATGGATGCTTACAAGCGGGTGAGATGGATATCAGAGTGCAGGAGCCCAGGAACAGATCCAAGACCTGAAACACAAGGAGATTGGAAAGAAAGCGTTGTGAAATCTGGAGGGAACCTCCAGGTTTCCACGCCTGCTGTGATGGATGCTTACAAGCGGGTGAGATGGATATCAGAGTGCAGGAGCCCAGGAACAGATCCAAGACCTGAAACACAAGGAGATTGGAAAAAAGCGTTGTGAAATCTGGAGGGAACCTCCAGGTTTCCACGCCTGCTGTGATGGATGCTTACAAGCGGGTGAGATGGATATCAGAGTGCAGGAGCCCAGGAACAGATCCAAGACCTGAAACACAAGGAGAGTGGAAAGAAAGCGTTGTGAAATCTGGAGGGAACCTCCAGGTTTCCACGCCTGCTGTGATGGATGCTTACAAGCGGGTGAGATGGATATCAGAGTGCAGGAGCCCAGGAACAGATCCAAGACCTGAACACAAGGAGATTGGAAAGAAAGCGTTGTGAAATCTGGAGGGAACCTCCAGGTTTCCACGCCTGCTGTGATGGATGCTTACAAGCGGGTGAGATGGATATCAGAGTGCAGGAGCCCAGGAACAGATCCAAGACCTGAACATAAGGAGATTTGGAAAGAAAGCGTTGTGAAATCTGGAGGGAACTCCAGGTTTCCACGCCTGCTGTGATGGATGCTTACAGCGGGTGAGATGGATATCAGAGTGCAGGAGCCCAGGAACAGATCCAAGACCTGAAACACAAGGAGATGGAAACGAAAGCTTGTGAAATCTGGAGGGAACCTCCAGGTTTCCACGCTGCTGTGATGGATGCTTACAAGCGGTGAGATGGATATCAGAGTGCAGGAGCCCAGGAACAGATCCAAGACCTGAAACACAAGGAGATTGGAAAGAAAGCGTTGTGAAATCTGGAGGGACCTCCAGGTTTCCACGCCTGCTGTGATGGATGCTTACAAGCGGGTGAGATGGATATCAGAGTGCAGGAGCCCAGGAACAGATCCAAGACCTGAAACACAAGGGAGTGGAAACAAAGCTTGTGAAATCTGGAGGGAACCTCCAGGTTTCCACGCCTGCTGTGATGGATGCTTACAAGCGGGTGAGATGATATCAGAGTGCAGGAGCCCAGGAACAGATCCAAGACCTGAAACACAAGGAGATTGGAAAGAAAGCGTTGTGAAATCTGGAGGGAACCTCCAGGTTTCCACGCCTGCTGTGATGGATGCTTACAAGCGGGTGAGATGGATATCAGGTGCAGGAGCCCAGGAAGATCCAAGACCTGAAACATAAGGAGATTGGAAAGAAAGCGTTGTGAAATCTGGAGGGAACCTCCAGGTTTCCACGCTTGCTGTGATGGATGCTTACAAGCGGGTGTAGATGGATATCAGAGTGCAGGAGCCCAGGAACAGATCCAAGACCTGAAACACAAGGAGATTGGAAAGAAAGCGTTGTGAAATCTGGAGGGAACATCCAGGTTTCCACGCCTGCTGTGATGGATGCTTACAAGCGGGTGAGATGGATTCAGAGTGCAGGAGCCCAGGAACAGATCCAAGACCTGAAACACAAGGAGATGGAAAGAAAGCTTGTGAAATCTGGAGGGAACCTCCAGGTTTCCACGCCTGCTGTGATGGATGCTTACAAGCGGGTGAGATGGATATCAGAGTGCAGGAGCCCAGGAACAGATCCAGACCTGAAACCAAGGAGATTGGAAAGAAAGCGTTGTGAAATCTGGAGGAACCTCCAGGTTTCCACGCCTGCTGTGATGGATGCTTACAAGCGGGTGAGATGGATATCAGAGTGCAGGAGCCCAGGAACAGATCCAAGACTGAAACAAGGAGATGGAAACAAAGCGTTGTGAAATCTGGAGGGAACCTCCAGGTTTCCACGCCTGCTGTGATGGATGCTTACAAGCGGGTGAGATGGATATCAGAGTGCAGGAGCCCAGGAACACATCCAAGACCTGAAACATAAGGAGAGTGGAAAAAGCGTTGTGAAATCTGGAGGGAACCTCCAGGTTCCACGCCTGCTGTGATGGATGCTTACAAGCGGGTGAGATGGATATCAGAGTGCAGGAGCCCAGGAACAGATCCAAAGACCTGAAACACAAGGAGATTGGAAAGAAGCGTTGTGAAATCTGGAGGGAACCTCCAGGTTTCCACGCCTGCTGTGATGGATGCTTACAAGCGGGTGAGATGGATATCAGAGTGCAGGAGCCCAGGAACAGATCCAAGACTGAAACACAAGGAGAGTGGAAACAAAGCGTTGTGAAATCTGGAGGGAACCTCCAGGTTTCCACGCCTGCTGTGATGGATGCTTACAAGCGGGTGAGATGGATATCAGAGTGCAGGAGCCCAGGAACAGATCCAAGACCTGAAACACAAGGAGATGGAAACAAAGCGTTGTGAAATCTGGAGGGGAACCTCCAGGTTTCCACGCTGCTGTGATGGATGCTTACAAGCGGGTGAGATGGATATCAGAGTGCAGGAGCCCAGGAACAGATCCAAGACCTGAAACATAAGGAGATTGGAAAGAAAGCGTTGTGAAATCTGGAGGGAACTCAGGTTTCCACGCCTGCTGTGATGGATGCTTACAAGCGGGTGAGATGGATATCAGAGTGCAGGAGCCCAGGAACAGATCCAAGACCTGAAACACAAGGAGATGGAAAAAAGCTTTGTGAAATCTGGAGGGAACCTCCAGGTTTCCACACCTGCTGTGATGGATGCTTACAAGCGGGTGAGATGGATATCAGAGTGCAGGAGCCCAGGAACAGATCCAAGACCTGAAACAAGGAGATTGGAAAGAAAGCTTGTGAAATCTGGAGGGAACTCCAGGTTTCCACGCCTGCTGTGATGGATGCTTACAAGCGGGTGAGATGGATATCAGAGTGCAGGAGCCCAGGAACAGATCCAAGACCTGAAACAAGGAGATTGGAAAGAAAGCGTTGTGAAATCTGGAGGGAACCTCCAGGTTTCCACGCCTGCTGTGATGGATGCTTACAAGCGGGTGAGATGGATATCAGAGTGCAGGAGCCCAGGAACAGATCCAAGACCTGAAACACAAGGAGATGGAAAAAAGCTTTGGTGAAATCTGGAGGGAACCTCCAGGTTTCACGCTGCTGTGATGGATGCTTACAAGCGGGTGAGATGGATATCAGAGTGCAAGGAGCCCAGGAAGAATCCAAGAACTGAACAAGAGAGTGGAAAGAAGCGTTGTGAAATCTGGAGGAACCTCCAGGTTTCCACGCCTGCTGTGATGGATGCTTACAAGCGGGGTTGAGATGGATATCAGAGTGCAGGAGCCCAGGAAAGATCAAGACTGAAACCAAGGAGATGGAAAGAAAGCGTTGTGAAATCTGGAGGGAACCTCCAGGTTTCCACGCCTGCTGTGATGGATGCTTACAAGCGGGTGAGATGGATATCAGAGTGAGGAGCCAGGAACAGATCCAAGACCTGAACACAAGGAGAGTGGAAACAAAGCGTTGTGAAATCTGGAGGGAACCTCCAGGTTTCCACGCCTGCTGTGATGGATGCTTACAAGCGGGTGAGATGGATATCAGAGTGCAGGAGCCCAGGAACATCCAAGACCTGAACACAAGGAGATTGGAAACAAAGCGTTGTGAAATCTGGAGGGAACCTCCAGGTTTCCACGCCTGCTGTAATGGATGCTTACAAGCGGGTGAGATGGATATCAGGTGCAGGAGCCCAGGAACAGATCCAAGACTGAAACATAAGGAGATGGAAAGAAAGCGTTGTGAAATCTGGAGGAACCTCCAGGTTTCCACGCCTGCTGTGATGGATGCTTACAAGCGGGTGAGATGGATATCAGAGTGCAGGAGCCCAGGAACAGATCCAAGACCTGAAACACAAGGAGAGTGGAAACAAAGCTTGTGAAATCTGGAGGGAACCTCCAGTTTCCACGCTGCTGTGATGGATGCTTACAAGCGGGTGAATGGATATCAGAGTGCAGGAGCCCAGGAAACAGATCCAAGACCTGAAACACAAGGAGATTGGAAAGAAAGCGTTGTGAAATCTGGAGGGAACTCCAGGTTTCCACGCCTGCTGTGATGGATGCTTACAAGCGGGTGAGATGGATATCAGAGTGCAGGAGCCCAGGAACAGATCCAAGACCTGAAACATAAGGAGATTGGAAAGAAAGCGTTGTGAAATCTGGAGGAACCTCCAGGTTCCAGCCTGCTGTGATGGATCTTACAAGCGGGTGAGATGGATATCAGAGTGCAGGAGCCCAGGAACAGATCCAAGACTGAAACAAAGGAGATTGGAAAGAAAGCGTTGTGAAATCTGGAGGGAACCTCCAGGTTTCCACGCCTGCTGTGATGGATGCTTACAAGCGGGTGAGATGGATATCAGAGTGCAGGAGCCCAGGAACAGATCCAAGACCTGAAACACAAGGAGAGTGGAAAGAAAGCGTTGTGAAATCTGGAGGAACCTCCAGGTTTCCACGCTGCTGTGATGGGATGCTTACAAGCGGGTGAGATGGATATCAGAGTGCAGGAGCCCAGGAACAGATCCAAGACCTGAAACATAAGGGAGTTGGAAAGAAGCGTTGTGAAATCTGGAGGAACTCCAGGTTTCCACGCCTGCTGTGATGGATGCTTACAAGCGGGTGAGATGGATATCAGAGTGCAGGAGCCCAGGAACAGATCCAAGACCTGAAACACAAGGAGATTGAACAGATCCAAGACCTGAAGCGTTGTGAAATCTGGAGGGAACCTCCAGGTTTCCACGCCTGCTGTGATGGATGCTTACAAGCGGGTGAGATGGATATCAGAGTGCAGGAGCCCAGGAACAGATCCAAGACCTGAAACATATGGAGTTTGGAAAGAAAGCGTTGTGAAATCTGGAGGGAACCTCCAGGTTTCCACGCCTGCTGTGATGGATGCTTACAAGCGGGTGAGATGGATATCAGAGTGCAGGAGCCCAGGAACAGATCCAAGACCTGAAACAAGGAGATTGGAAACAAAGCGTTGTGAAATCTGGAGGGAACCTCCAGGTTTCCACGCCTGCTGTGATGGATGCTTACAAGCGGGTGAGATGGATATCAGAGTGCAGGAGCCCAGGAACAGATCCAAGACCTGAAACATAAGGAGATTGGAAAGAAGGCGTTGTGAAATCTGGAGGGAACCTCCAGGTTTCCACGCCTGCTGTGATGGATGCTTACAAGCGGGTGAGATGGATATCAGAGTGCAGGAGCCCAGGAACAGATCCAAGACCTGAAAACAAGGAGAGTGGAAAGAAAGCGTTGTGAAATCTGGAGGGAACCTCCAGGTTTCCACGCCTGCTGTGATGGATGCTTACAAGCGGGTGAGATGGATATCAGAGTGCAGGAGCCCAGGAACAGATCCAAGACCTGAAACACAAGGAGAGTGGAAACAAAGCGTTGTGAAATCTGGAGGGAACCTCCAGGTTTCCACGCCTGCTGTGATGGATGCTTACAAGCGGGTGAGATGGATATCAGAGTGCAGGAGCCCAGGAACAGATCCAAGACCTGAAACAAGGGAGTGGAAAGAAAGCGTTGTGAAATCTGGAGGGAACCTCCAGGTTTCCACGCCTGCTGTGATGGATGCTTACAAGCGGGTGAGATGGATATCAGAGTGCAGGAGCCCAGGAACAGATCCAAGACCTGAAACACAAGGAGATTGGAAAGAAAGCGTTGTGAAATCTGGAGGGAACCTCCAGGTTTCCACGCCTGCTGTGATGGATGCTTACAAGCGGGTGAGATGGATATCAGAGTGCAGGAGCCCAGGAACAGATCCAAGACCTGAAACACAAGGGAGAGTGGAAAAAAGCGTTGTGAAATCTGGAGGAACCCCAGGTTTCCACGCCTGCTGTGATGGATGCTTACAAGCGGGTGGAGATGGATATCAGAGTGCAGGAGCCAGGAACAGATTCCAAGACCTGAAACATAAGGAGAGTGGAAAGAAAGCGTTGTGAAACTGGAGGAAACTCCAGGTTTCCACGCCTGCTGTGATGGATGCTTACAAGCGGGTGAGATTGATATCAGAGTGCAGGAGCCCCAGGAACAGATCCAAGACCTGAAACACAAGGAGAGTGGAAACAAAGCGTTGTGAAATCTGGAGGGAACCTCCAGGTTTCCACGCCTGCTGTGATGGATGCTTACAAGCGGGTGAGATGGATATCAGAGTGCAGGAGCCCAGGAACAGATCCAAGACCTGAACACAAGGAGTGGAAAGAAAGCGTTGTGAAATCTGGAGGGAACCTCCAGGTTTCCACGCCTGCTGTGATGGATGCTTACAAGCGGGTGAGATGGATATCAGAGTGCAGGAGCCCAGGAACAGATCCAAGACCTGAAACACAAGGAGATTGGAAAGAAAGCGTTGTGAAATCTGGAGGGAACCTCCAGGTTTCCACGCCTGCTGTGATGGATGCTTACAAGCGGGTGAGATGGATATCAGAGTGCAGGAGCCCAGGAACAGATCCAAGACCTGAAACACAAGGAGATGGAAACAAAGCGTTGTGAAATCTGGAGGGAACCTCCAGGTTTCCACGCCTGCTGTGATGGATGCTTACAAGCGGGTGAGATGGATATCAGAGTGCAGGAGCCCAGGAACAGATCCAAGACCTGAAACATAAGGAGATGGAAAGAAAGCGTTGTGAAATCTGGAGGGAACCTCCAGGTTTCCACGCCTGCTGTGATGGATGCTTACAAGCGGGTGAGATGGATATCAGAGTGCAGGAGCCCAGGAACAGATCCAAGACCTGAAACACAAGGAGATGGAAAGAAAGCGTTGTGAAATCTGGAGGGAACCTCCAGGTTTCCACGCCTGCTGTGATGGATGCTTACAAGCGGGTGAGATGGATATCAGAGTGCAGGAGCCCAGGAACAGATCCAAGACCTGAAACATAAGGAGATTGGAAAGAAAGCGTTGTGAAATCTGGAGGGAACCTCCAGGTTTCCACGCCTGCTGTGATGGATGCTTACAAGCGGGTGAGCTGGATATCAGAGTGCAGGAGCCCAGGAACAGATCCAAGACCTGAAACACAAGGAGATTGGAAAGAAAGTGTAAGGAGTTTCCTGTATTGCAACTCAGTTCAGAATAAAAACGCTCAGACAGGTTTATCGTGTACACGGGTGAGACTCTGGCAGACTCGCACCCTGCAGTAAAAAGAAACAGTCTTTATTCATAGAGCACATACAGGAAAGATACAGGAAGTGATAAAATAGAGCTGTCTGCGTGCAGGCTTCCTGTGGAGCACAGAGTGTAACTTCCCCATTTAGGAGTCTGCACAGAGTGTGACTTCCCCATTTAAGCTGAATACTGAAAGAGCAAACACATTTAGATAATGAAACGTACTTTTAAGCATAACATAATAAAAATCCCAAAATCCTAAAAAATCTCTTAACATTCCCTCCTGTTGTACATATGTATATGTACATAGCAACCACTAACAGTGTATCAGCCTACGGCCACTTGTAAACATTATTAGCCAAGACATCATAAAATAGTGGGTTTCGTGAGTATGTTATATCCAAGTGTCTATCTCATTATCACCTTCTTCATTCTGTGACAGGGTGATGCAAGCATGAATTGAAGCAGTTACCATTTTTGATACCATGTTCTTCAAACATGGTATGACACATGAAGTGAAAAGACACAATAACAGTATTATAACACCAACAAAAACAAGTCCTTTAATCAGCAGGGACTTCCAAGAGCCACTTAAAAGCCATGTAAGCCAGTCTTCTGTGTTTGTGGCATAGTCTCGTTGTTGTGCATCCCGAAGTTGTCTGAGTGTTTTCAGAGCATCAGTCATGTTCGGTGAGTGCACATTATCTGGAATGTATGTGCAACATGTGTTGTTAAAGAGGACACCTTTCTCCTTTCTCGGCGAGAATCATGTCCAATGCTACCCTGTGTTGCATTACTGCAATGCGCAGAGTGTCAAACTCCTGATCCCGTTCGTCGTTGAATTTACATGAAGCATTCAGAACCTTTTGTCTTTCAGTCCAAAGTTTAAATTCCTCTGGATATCGGAACCCCATATGGAATCATGCTGCTTGAGGTCTGGGGTGCTTCGTCTTTTCCTTGTTGTTGACGTTGATGTTGACGTGGCGTCCATGGTTATCTTGAAAGTGTGGTCAGATATGAAAATGGGAGCGCACTGAGCGCAGATGTTGCTGCTCTTCACGGGCCCTCCAAGAGCGTGTGTCTGTACTGCTTTGCAGTTGGTGGTGTTTCCCATTGGCGTGGATCCGTTCTCTTGGCGGTAGCATAGGCTGTGGCTTAAATTCCCATTGTTTTCAAGAAAGACTGGGAATGATTTAGCCTTACTTCTGTGCTTCACTTTCAGGTCAACCCAGAACCATTCGTCACATGTGCCATTTCGTAGCCCTATCTGGAGAGGTTCCTCATGGTTGACCACGATTCCCTGGAATTGATACCCAAGGCTGGCGTAGCTTGCGGCACACTTTGCTTGAATTATGTCCATTGCCTTCGCGTACAAGGTGGCGTACTGCGTCGTTGGGGCATATAGGAGCAAACATAGCAGTCTTTTCTGGGTGTGCTGTCATGTATATATCGATACCATGCGTTGTTCATCCATGGGTGAATGTGGTCTTGTGTCATGTCATGAAGATGTGAGTTGTCATGTGTCCATCTTGTCTGCAGGTGTGTTGTTCATCTTCTTTCTTTCGGGTGAGTGTTAATAAACTCACGCAGGAGTTCAACATTAGCCACTAGGAGGACGAGTGTCTTCACAATGACCAACACACCTGTGACCTCTGATGAGTAGACTACTGGCAAGAAGAAGAGGGCGGGGTGTACCGATCAGCCCTCCCTCCACCAATAGATCACCAGG
>NW_020329377.1:0-35513 GCF_001858045.2 Oreochromis niloticus | reverse complement strand
AATCTGGAGGAACCTCCAGGTTTCCACGTGCTGTGATGGATGCTTACAAGCGGGTGAGATGGATATCAGAGTGCAGGAGCCCAGGAACAGATCCAAGACCTGAAACACAAGGAGATTGGAAAGAAAGCGTTGTGAAATCTGGAGGGAACTCCAGGTTTCCACGCCTGCTGTGATGGATGCTTACAAGCGGGTGAGATGGATATCAGAGTGCAGGAGCCCAGGAACAGATCCAAGACCTGAAACATAAGGAGATTGGAAAGAAAGCGTTGTGAAATCTGGAGGGAACCTCCAGGTTTCCACGCCTGCTGTGATGGATGCTTACAAGCGGGTGAGATGGATATCAGAGTGCAGGAGCCCAGGAACAGATCCAAGACCTGAAACACAAGGAGATGGAAAGAAAGCGTTGTGAAATCTGGAGGGAACCTCCAGGTTTCCACGCCTGCTGTGATGGATGCTTACAAGCGGGTGAGATGGATATCAGAGTGCAGGAGCCAGGAACAGATCCAAGACCTGAAACATAAGGAGATTGGAAAGAAAGCGTTGTGAAATCTGGAGGGAACCTCCAGGTTTCCACGCCTGCTGTGATGGATGCTTACAAGCGGGTGAGATGGATATCAGAGTGCAGGAGCCCAGGAACAGATCCAAGACCTGAAACATAAGGAGATTGGAAAGAAAGCGTTGTGAAATCTGGAGGGAACCTCCAGGTTTCCACGCCTGCTGTGATGGATGCTTACAAGCGGGTGAGATGGATATCAGAGTGCAGGAGCCCAGGAACAGATCCAAGACCTGAAACACAAGGAGAGTGGAAAGAAAGCGTTGTGAAATCTGGAGGGAACCTCCAGGTTTCCACGCCTGCTGTGATGGATGCTTACAAGCGGGTGAGATGGATATCAGAGTGCAGGAGCCCAGGAACAGATCCAAGACTGAAACATAAGGAGATTGGAAAGAAAGCGTTGTGAAATCTGGAGGGAACCTCCAGGTTTCCACGCCTGCTGTGATGGATGCTTACAAGCGGGTGAGATGGATATCAGAGTGCAGGAGCCCAGGAACAGATCCAAGACCTGAACACAAGGAGATGGAAAGAAAGCGTTGTGAAATCTGGAGGGAACCTCCAGGTTTCCACGCCTGCTGTGATGGATGCTTACAAGCGGGTGAGATGGATATCAGAGTGCAGGAGCCCAGGAACAGATCCAAGACCTGAAACACAAGGAGATTGGAAAGAAAGCGTTGTGAAATCTGGAGGGAACCTCCAGGTTTCCACGCCTGCTGTGATGGATGCTTACAAGCGGGTGAGATGGATATCAGAGTGCAGGAGCCCAGGAACAGATCCAAGACCTGAAACACAAGGAGATTGGAAAGAAAGCGTTGTGAAATCTGGAGGGAACCTCCAGGTTTCCACGCCTGCTGTGATGGATGCTTACAAGCGGGTGAGATGGATATCAGAGTGCAGGAGCCCAGGAACAGATCCAAGACCTGAAACACAAGGAGATGGAAAGAAAGCGTTGTGAAATCTGGAGGGAACCTCCAGGTTTCCACGCCTGCTGTGATGGATGCTTACAAGCGGGTGAGATGGATATCAGAGTGCAGGAGCCCAGGAACAGATCCAAGACCTGAAACACAAGGAGATGGAAAAAAGCGTTGTGAAATCTGGAGGGAACCTCCAGGTTTCCACGCCTGCTGTGATGGATGCTTACAAGCGGGTGAGATGGATATCAGAGTGCAGGAGCCCAGGAACAGATCCAAGACCTGAAACATAAGGAGATTGGAAAGAAAGCGTTGTGAAATCTGGAGGGAACTCCAGGTTTCCACGCCTGCTGTGATGGATGCTTACAAGCGGGTGAGATGGATATCAGAGTGCAGGAGCCCAGGAACAGATCCAAGACCTGAAACATAAGGAGATTGGAAAGAAAGCGTTGTGAAATCTGGAGGGAACCTCCAGGTTTCCACGCCTGCTGTGATGGATGCTTACAAGCGGGTGAGATGGATATCAGAGTGCAGGAGCCCAGGAACAGATCCAAGACCTGAAACACAAGGAGATTGGAAAGAAAGCGTTGTGAAATCTGGAGGGAACCTCCAGGTTTCCACGCCTGCTGTGATGGATGCTTACAAGCGGGTGAGATGGATATCAGAGTGCAGGAGCCCAGGAACAGATCCAAGACCTGAAACACAAGGAGATGGAAAGAAAGCGTTGTGAAATCTGGAGGGAACCTCCAGGTTTCCACGCCTGCTGTGATGGATGCTTACAAGCGGGTGAGATGGATATCAGAGTGCAGGAGCCCAGGAACAGATCCAAGACCTGAAACACAAGGAGATGGAAAGAAAGCGTTGTGAAATCTGGAGGGAACCTCCAGGTTTCCACGCCTGCTGTGATGGATGCTTACAAGCGGGTGAGATGGATATCAGAGTGCAGGAGCCCAGGAACAGATCCAAGACCTGAAACACAAGGAGATTGGAAAGAAAGCGTTGTGAAATCTGGAGGGAACCTCCAGGTTTCCACGCCTGCTGTGATGGATGCTTACAAGCGGGTGAGATGGATATCAGAGTGCAGGAGCCCAGGAACAGATCCAAGACCTGAAACACAAGGAGATGGAAAAAAGCGTTGTGAAATCTGGAGGGAACCTCCAGGTTTCCACGCCTGCTGTGATGGATGCTTACAAGCGGGTGAGATGGATATCAGAGTGCAGGAGCCCAGGAACAGATCCAAGACCTGAAACACAAGGAGATTGGAAAGAAAGCGTTGTGAAATCTGGAGGGAACCTCCAGGTTTCCACGCCTGCTGTGATGGATGCTTACAAGCGGGTGAGATGGATATCAGAGTGCAGGAGCCCAGGAACAGATCCAAGACCTGAAACATAAGGAGATTGGAAAGAAAGCGTTGTGAAATCTGGAGGGAACCTCCAGGTTTCCACGCCTGCTGTGATGGATGCTTACAAGCGGGTGAGATGGATATCAGAGTGCAGGAGCCCAGGAACAGATCCAAGACCTGAAACACAAGGAGATGGAAAGAAAGCGTTGTGAAATCTGGAGGGAACCTCCAGGTTTCCACGCCTGCTGTGATGGATGCTTACAAGCGGGTGAGATGGATATCAGAGTGCAGGAGCCCAGGAACAGATCCAAGACCTGAAACACAAGGAGATTGGAAAGAAAGCGTTGTGAAATCTGGAGGGAACCTCCAGGTTTCCACGCCTGCTGTGATGGATGCTTACAAGCGGGTGAGATGGATATCAGAGTGCAGGAGCCCAGGAACAGATCCAAGACCTGAAACACAAGGAGATGGAAAGAAAGCGTTGTGAAATCTGGAGGGAACCTCCAGGTTTCCACGCCTGCTGTGATGGATGCTTACAAGCGGGTGAGATGGATATCAGAGTGCAGGAGCCCAGGAACAGATCCAAGACCTGAAACACAAGGAGATGGAAAAAAGCGTTGTGAAATCTGGAGGGAACCTCCAGGTTTCCACGCCTGCTGTGATGGATGCTTACAAGCGGGTGAGATGGATATCAGAGTGCAGGAGCCCAGGAACAGATCCAAGACCTGAAACATAAGGAGATGGAAAGAAAGCGTTGTGAAATCTGGAGGGAACCTCCAGGTTTCCACGCCTGCTGTGATGGATGCTTACAAGCGGGTGAGATGGATATCAGAGTGCAGGAGCCCAGGAACAGATCCAAGACCTGAAACACAAGGAGATTGGAAAGAAAGCGTTGTGAAATCTGGAGGGAACCTCCAGGTTTCCACGCCTGCTGTGATGGATGCTTACAAGCGGGTGAGATGGATATCAGAGTGCAGGAGCCCAGGAACAGATCCAAGACCTGAAACACAAGGAGATTGGAAAGAAAGCGTTGTGAAATCTGGAGGGAACCTCCAGGTTTCCACGCCTGCTGTGATGGATGCTTACAAGCGGGTGAGATGGATATCAGAGTGCAGGAGCCCAGGAACAGATCCAAGACCTGAAACAAAGGAGATTGGAAAGAAAGCGTTGTGAAATCTGGAGGGAACCTCCAGGTTTCCACGCCTGCTGTGATGGATGCTTACAAGCGGGTGAGATGGATATCAGAGTGCAGGAGCCCAGGAACAGATCCAAGACCTGAAACACAAGGAGATGGAAAGAAAGCGTTGTGAAATCTGGAGGGAACCTCCAGGTTTCCACGCCTGCTGTGATGGATGCTTACAAGCGGGTGAGATGGATATCAGAGTGCAGGAGCCCAGGAACAGATCCAAGACCTGAAACAAAGGAGATTGGAAAGAAAGCGTTGTGAAATCTGGAGGGAACCTCCAGGTTTCCACGCCTGCTGTGATGGATGCTTACAAGCGGGTGAGATGGATATCAGAGTGCAGGAGCCCAGGAACAGATCCAAGACCTGAAACACAAGGAGATGGAAAAAAGCGTTGTGAAATCTGGAGGGAACCTCCAGGTTTCCACGCCTGCTGTGATGGATGCTTACAAGCGGGTGAGATGGATATCAGAGTGCAGGAGCCCAGGAACAGATCCAAGACCTGAAACACAAGGAGATTGGAAAGAAAGCGTTGTGAAATCTGGAGGGAACCTCCAGGTTTCCACGCCTGCTGTGATGGATGCTTACAAGCGGGTGAGATGGATATCAGAGTGCAGGAGCCCAGGAACAGATCCAAGACCTGAAACACAAGGAGATGGAAAGAAAGCGTTGTGAAATCTGGAGGGAACCTCCAGGTTTCCACGCCTGCTGTGATGGATGCTTACAAGCGGGTGAGATGGATATCAGAGTGCAGGAGCCCAGGAACAGATCCAAGACCTGAAACACAAGGAGATTGGAAAGAAAGCGTTGTGAAATCTGGAGGGAACCTCCAGGTTTCCACGCCTGCTGTGATGGATGCTTACAAGCGGGTGAGATGGATATCAGAGTGCAGGAGCCCAGGAACAGATCCAAGACCTGAAACACAAGGAGATTGGAAAGAAAGCGTTGTGAAATCTGGAGGGAACCTCCAGGTTTCCACGCCTGCTGTGATGGATGCTTACAAGCGGGTGAGATGGATATCAGAGTGCAGGAGCCCAGGAACAGATCCAAGACCTGAAACACAAGGAGATTGGAAAGAAAGCGTTGTGAAATCTGGAGGGAACCTCCAGGTTTCCACGCCTGCTGTGATGGATGCTTACAAGCGGGTGAGATGGATATCAGAGTGCAGGAGCCCAGGAACAGATCCAAGACCTGAAACACAAGGAGATTGGAAAAAAGCGTTGTGAAATCTGGAGGGAACCTCCAGGTTTCCACGCCTGCTGTGATGGATGCTTACAAGCGGGTGAGATGGATATCAGAGTGCAGGAGCCCAGGAACAGATCCAAGACCTGAAACACAAGGAGATTGGAAAGAAAGCGTTGTGAAATCTGGAGGGAACCTCCAGGTTTCCACGCCTGCTGTGATGGATGCTTACAAGCGGGTGAGATGGATATCAGAGTGCAGGAGCCCAGGAACAGATCCAAGACCTGAAACACAAGGAGATTGGAAAGAAAGCGTTGTGAAATCTGGAGGGAACCTCCAGGTTTCCACGCCTGCTGTGATGGATGCTTACAAGCGGGTGAGATGGATATCAGAGTGCAGGAGCCCAGGAACAGATCCAAGACCTGAAACACAAGGAGATTGGAAAGAAAGCGTTGTGAAATCTGGAGGGAACCTCCAGGTTTCCACGCCTGCTGTGATGGATGCTTACAAGCGGGTGAGATGGATATCAGAGTGCAGGAGCCCAGGAACAGATCCAAGACCTGAAACACAAGGAGATTGGAAAGAAAGCGTTGTGAAATCTGGAGGGAACCTCCAGGTTTCCACGCCTGCTGTGATGGATGCTTACAAGCGGGTGAGATGGATATCAGAGTGCAGGAGCCCAGGAACAGATCCAAGACCTGAAACACAAGGAGATTGGAAAGAAAGCGTTGTGAAATCTGGAGGGAACCTCCAGGTTTCCACGCCTGCTGTGATGGATGCTTACAAGCGGGTGAGATGGATATCAGAGTGCAGGAGCCCAGGAACAGATCCAAGACCTGAAACACAAGGAGATTGGAAAAAAGCGTTGTGAAATCTGGAGGGAACCTCCAGGTTTCCACGCCTGCTGTGATGGATGCTTACAAGCGGGTGAGATGGATATCAGAGTGCAGGAGCCCAGGAACAGATCCAAGACCTGAAACACAAGGAGATGGAAAGAAAGCGTTGTGAAATCTGGAGGGAACCTCCAGGTTTCCACGCCTGCTGTGATGGATGCTTACAAGCGGGTGAGATGGATATCAGAGTGCAGGAGCCCAGGAACAGATCCAAGACCTGAAACACAAGGAGATTGGAAAGAAAGCGTTGTGAAATCTGGAGGGAACCTCCAGGTTTCCACGCCTGCTGTGATGGATGCTTACAAGCGGGTGAGATGGATATCAGAGTGCAGGAGCCCAGGAACAGATCCAAGACCTGAAACACAAGGAGATTGGAAAGAAAGCGTTGTGAAATCTGGAGGGAACCTCCAGGTTTCCACGCCTGCTGTGATGGATGCTTACAAGCGGGTGAGATGGATATCAGAGTGCAGGAGCCCAGGAACAGATCCAAGACCTGAAACACAAGGAGATTGGAAAAAAGCGTTGTGAAATCTGGAGGGAACCTCCAGGTTTCCACGCCTGCTGTGATGGATGCTTACAAGCGGGTGAGATGGATATCAGAGTGCAGGAGCCCAGGAACAGATCCAAGACCTGAAACACAAGGAGATTGGAAAGAAAGCGTTGTGAAATCTGGAGGGAACCTCCAGGTTTCCACGCCTGCTGTGATGGATGCTTACAAGCGGGTGAGATGGATATCAGAGTGCAGGAGCCCAGGAACAGATCCAAGACCTGAAACACAAGGAGATGGAAAGAAAGCGTTGTGAAATCTGGAGGGAACCTCCAGGTTTCCACGCCTGCTGTGATGGATGCTTACAAGCGGGTGAGATGGATATCAGAGTGCAGGAGCCCAGGAACAGATCCAAGACCTGAAACACAAGGAGATGGAAACAAAGCGTTGTGAAATCTGGAGGGAACCTCCAGGTTTCCAC
The DNA here is from genome assembly GCF_001858045.2 of Oreochromis niloticus. Lineage (NCBI taxonomy): Eukaryota > Metazoa > Chordata > Actinopteri > Cichliformes > Cichlidae > Oreochromis > Oreochromis niloticus. The sequence continues at coordinate 28,481 of NW_020329377.1, read as the reverse complement.
GCCTGCTGTGATGGATGCTTACAAGCGGGTGAGATGGATATCAGAGTGCAGGAGCCCAGGAACAGATCCAAGACCTGAAACACAAGGAGATTGGAAAGAAAGCGTTGTGAAATCTGGAGGGAACCTCCAGGTTTCCACGCCTGCTGTGATGGATGCTTACAAGCGGGTGAGATGGATATCAGAGTGCAGGAGCCCAGGAACAGATCCAAGACCTGAAACACAAGGAGATTGGAAAGAAAGCGTTGTGAAATCTGGAGGGAACCTCCAGGTTTCCACGCCTGCTGTGATGGATGCTTACAAGCGGGTGAGATGGATATCAGAGTGCAGGAGCCCAGGAACAGATCCAAGACCTGAAACACAAGGAGATTGGAAAAAAGCGTTGTGAAATCTGGAGGGAACCTCCAGGTTTCCACGCCTGCTGTGATGGATGCTTACAAGCGGGTGAGATGGATATCAGAGTGCAGGAGCCCAGGAACAGATCCAAGACCTGAAACATAAGGAGAGTGGAAAGAAAGCGTTGTGAAATCTGGAGGGAACCTCCAGGTTTCCACGCCTGCTGTGATGGATGCTTACAAGCGGGTGAGATGGATATCAGAGTGCAGGAGCCCAGGAACAGATCCAAGACCTGAAACACAAGGAGAGTGGAAACAAAGCGTTGTGAAATCTGGAGGGAACCTCCAGGTTTCCACGCCTGCTGTGATGGATGCTTACAAGCGGGTGAGATGGATATCAGAGTGCAGGAGCCCAGGAACAGATCCAAGACCTGAAACACAAGGAGATGGAAAGAAAGCGTTGTGAAATCTGGAGGGAACCTCCAGGTTTCCACGCCTGCTGTGATGGATGCTTACAAGCGGGTGAGATGGATATCAGAGTGCAGGAGCCCAGGAACAGATCCAAGACCTGAAACAAGGAGATTGGAAAGAAAGCGTTGTGAAATCTGGAGGGAACCTCCAGGTTTCCACGCCTGCTGTGATGGATGCTTACAAGCGGGTGAGATGGATATCAGAGTGCAGGAGCCCAGGAACAGATCCAAGACCTGAAACACAAGGAGATTGGAAACAAAGCGTTGTGAAATCTGGAGGGAACCTCCAGGTTTCCACGCCTGCTGTGATGGATGCTTACAAGCGGGTGAGATGGATATCAGAGTGCAGGAGCCCAGGAACAGATCCAAGACCTGAAACATAAGGAGATTGGAAAGAAAGCTTGTGAAATCTGGAGGGAACCTCCAGGTTTCCACGCCTGCTGTGATGGATGCTTACAAGCGGGTGAGATGGATATCAGAGTGCAGGAGCCCAGGAACAGATCCAAGACCTGAAACACAAGGAGAGTGGAAAGAAAGCGTTGTGAAATCTGGAGGGAACCTCCAGGTTTCCACGCCTGCTGTGATGGATGCTTACAAGCGGGTGAGATGGATATCAGAGTGCAGGAGCCCAGGAACAGATCCAAGACCTGAAACACAAGGAGAGTGGAAAAAAGCGTTGTGAAATCTGGAGGGAACCTCCAGGTTTCCACGCCTGCTGTGATGGATGCTTACAAGCGGGTGAGATGGATATCAGAGTGCAGGAGCCCAGGAACAGATCCAAGACCTGAAACACAAGGAGATTGGAAAAAAGCGTTGTGAAATCTGGAGGGAACCTCCAGGTTTCCACGCCTGCTGTGATGGATGCTTACAAGCGGGTGAGATGATATCAGAGTGCAGGAGCCCAGGAACAGATCCAAGACCTGAAACATAAGGAGATTGGAAAAAGCGTTGTGAAATCTGGAGGGAACCTCAGGTTTCCACGCTGCTGTGATGGATGCTTACAAGCGGGTGAGATGGATATCAGAGTGCAGGAGCCCAGGAACAGATCCAAGACCTGAAACACAAGGAGAGTGGAAAAAAGCGTTGTGAAATCTGGAGGGAACCTCCAGGTTTCCACGCTGCTGTGATGGATGCTTACAAGCGGGTGAGATGGATATCAGAGTGCAGGAGCCCAGGAACAGATCCAAGACCTGAAACACAAGGAGATGGAAAGAAAGCGTTGTGAAATCTGGAGGGAACTCCAGGTTTCCACGCCTGCTGTGATGGATGCTTACAAGCGGGTGAGATGGATATCAGAGTGCAGGAGCCCAGGAACAGATCCAAGACCTGAAACATAGGAGTTGGAAAGAAAGCGTTGTGAAATCTGGAGGGAACCTCCAGGTTTCCACGCCTGCTGTGATGGATGCTTACAAGCGGGTGAGATGGATATCAGAGTGCAGGAGCCCAGGAACAGATCCAAGACCTGAAACACAAGGAGATTGGAAACAAAGCTTTGTGAAATCTGGAGGGAACCTACAGGTTTCCACGCCTGCTGTGATGGATGCTTACAAGCGGGTGAGATGGATATCAGAGTGCAGGAGCCCAGGAACAGATCCAAGAACTGAAACATAAGGAGAGTGGAAAGAAAGCGCTGTGAAATCTGGAGGAAACCCCCAGGTTTCCACGCCTGCTGTAATGGATGCTTACAAGCGGGTGAGATGGATATCAGAGTGCAGGAGCCCAGGAACAGATCCAAGACCTGAAACACAAGGAGAGTGGAAAGAAAGCGTTGTGAAATCTGGAGGGAACCTCCAGGTTTCCACGCCTGCTGTGATGGATGCTTACAAGCGGGTGAGATGGATATCAGAGTGCAGGAGCCCAGGAACAGATCCAAGACCTGAAACACAAGGAGAGTGGAAACAAAGCGTTGTGAAATCTGGAGGGAACCTCCAGGTTTCCACGCCTGCTGTGATGGATGCTTACAAGCGGGTGAGATGGATATCAGAGTGCAGGAGCCCAGGAACAGATCCAAGACCTGAAACATATGGAGTTTGGAAAGAAAGCGTTGTGAAATCTGGAGGGAACCTCCAGGTTTCCACGCCTGCTGTGATGGATGCTTACAAGCGGGTGAGATGGATATCAGAGTGCAGGAGCCCAGGAACAGATCCAAGACCTGAAACACAAGGAGATTGGAAACAAAGCTTTGTGAAATCTGGAGGGAACCTACAGGTTTCCACGCCTGCTGTGATGGATGCTTACAAGCGGGTGAGATGGATATCAGAGTGCAGGAGCCCAGGAACAGATCCAAGAACTGAAACATAAGGAGAGTGGAAAGAAAGCGCTGTGAAATCTGGAGGAAACCCCAGGTTTCCACGCCTGCTGTAATGGATGCTTACAAGCGGGTGAGATGGATATCAGTGTGCAGGAGCCCAGGAACAGATCCAAGACCTGAAACACAAGGAGAGTGGAAAGAAAGCGTTGTGAAATCTGGAGGGAACCTCCAGGTTTCCACGCCTGCTGTGATGGATGCTTACAAGCGGGTGAGATGGATATCAGAGTGCAGGAGCCCAGGAACAGATCCAAGACCTGAAACACAAGGAGAGTGGAAACAAAGCGTTGTGAAATCTGGAGGGAACCTCCAGGTTTCCACGCCTGCTGTGATGGATGCTTACAAGCGGGTGAGATGGATATCAGAGTGCAGGAGCCAGGAACAGATCCAAGACCTGAAACATATGGAGTTTGGAAAGAAAGCGTTGTGAAATCTGGAGGGAACCTCCAGGTTTCCACGTCAGCTGTGATGGATGCTTACAAGCGGGTGAGATGATATCAGAGTGCAGGAGCCCAGGAACAATCCAAACCTGAAACACAAGGAGATTGGAAACAAAGCGTTGTGAAATCTGGAGGGAACCTACAGGTTTCCACGCCTGCTGTGATGGATGCTTACAAGCGGGTGAGATGGATATCAGAGTGCAGGAGCCCAGGAACAGATCCAAGAACTGAAACATAAGGAGAGTGGAAAGAAAGCGCTGTGAAATCTGGAGGAAACCCCGGTTTCCACGCCTGCTGTAATGGATGCTTACAAGCGGGTGAGATGGATATCAGTGTGCAGGAGCCAGGAACAGATCCAAGACCTGAAACACAAGGAGAGTGGAAAGAAAGCGTTGTGAAATCTGGAGGGAACCTCCAGGTTTCCACGCCTGCTGTGATGGATGCTTACAAGCGGGTGAGATGGATATCAGAGTGCAGGAGCCCAGGAACAGATCCAAGACCTGAAACACAAGGAGAGTGGAAACAAAGCGTTGTGAAATCTGGAGGGAACCTCCAGGTTTCCACGCCTGCTGTGATGGATGCTTACAAGCGGGTGAGATGGATATCAGAGTGCAGGAGCCCAGGAACAGATCCAAGACCTGAAACATATGGAGTTGGAAGAAAGCGTTGTGAAATCTGGAGGGAACCTCCAGGTTTCCACGTCAGCTGTGATGGATGCTTACAAGCGGGTGAGATGATATCAGAGTGCAGGAGCCCAGGAACAAATCCAAGACCTGAAACACAAGGAGATTGGAAAGAAAGCGTTGTGAAATCTGGAGGGAACCTCCAGGTTTCCACGCCTGCTGTGATGGATGCTTACAAGCGGGTGAGATGGATATCAGAGTGCAGGAGCCCAGGAACAGATCCAAGACCTGAAACACAAGGAGATTGGAAACAAAGCTTTGTGAAATCTGGAGGGAACCTCCGGTTTCCACGCCTGCTGTGATGGATGCTTACAAGCGGGTGAGCTGGATATCAGAGTGCAGGAGCTCAGGAACAGATCCAAGAAGTGAAACATAAGGAGAATGGAAAGAAAGCGTTGTGAAATCTGGAGGAACCTCCAGGTTTCCACGCCTGCTGTAATGGATGCTTACAAGCGGGTGAGATTGATATCAGAGTGCAGGAGCCCAGGATCAGATCCAAGACCTGAAACACAAGGAGACTGGAAAGAAAGCGTTGTGAAATCTGGAGGGAACCTCCAGGTTTCCACGCCTGCTGTGATGGATGCTTTCAAGCGGGTGAGATGGATATCAGAGTGCAGGAGCCCAGGAACAGATCCAAGACCTGAAACATAAGGAGATTGGAAAGAAAGCGTTGTGAAATCTGGAGGGAACCTCCAGGTTTCCACGCCTGCTGTGATGGATGCTTACAAGCGGGTGAGCTGGATATCAGAGTGCAGGAGCCCAGGAACAGATCCAAGACCTGAAACACAAGGAGATTGGAAAGAAAGTGTAAGGAGTTTTCCTGTATTGCAACTCAGTTCAGAATAAAAACGCTCAGACAGGTTTATCGTGTACACGGGTGAGACTCTGGCAGACTCGCACCCTGCAGTAAAAAGAAACAGTCTTTATTCATAGAGCACATACAGGAAGAGATACAGGAAGTGATAAAATAGAGCTGTTCTGCGTGCAGGCTTCCTGTGGAGCACAGAGTGTAACTTCCCCATTTAGGAGTCTGCACAGAGTGTGACTTCCCCATTTAAGCTGAATACTGAAAGAGCAAACACATTTAGATAATGAAACGTACTTTTAAGCATAACATAATAAAAATCCCAAAATCCTAAAAAATCTCTTAACATTCCCTCCTGTTGTACATATGTATATGTACATAGCAACCACTAACAGTGTATCAGCCTACGGCCACTTGTAAACATTATTAGCCAAGACATCATAAAATAGTGGGTTTCGTGAGTATGTTATATCCAAGTGTCTATCTCATTATCACCTTCTTCATTCTGTGACAGGGTGATGCAAGCATGAATTGAAGCAGTTACCATTTTTGATACCATGTTCTTCAAACATGGTATGACACATGAAGTGAAAAGACACAATAACAGTATTATAACACCAACAAAAACAAGTCCTTTAATCAGCAGGGACTTCCAAGAGCCACTTAAAAGCCATGTAAGCCAGTCTTCTGTGTTTGTGGCATAGTCTCGTTGTTGTGCATCCCGAAGTTGTCTGAGTGTTTTCAGAGCATCAGTCATGTTCGGTGAGTGCACATTATCTGGAATGTATGTGCAACATGTGTTGTTAAAGAGGACACCTTTCTCCTTTCTCGGCGAGAATCATGTCCAATGCTACCCTGTGTTGCATTACTGCAATGCGCAGAGTGTCAAACTCCTGATCCCGTTCGTCGTTGAATTTACATGAAGCATTCAGAACCTTTTGTCTTTCAGTCCAAAGTTTAAATTCCTCTGGGATATCGGAACCCCATATGGAATCATGCTGCTTGAGGTCTGGGGTGCTTCGTCTTTTCCTTGTTGTTGACGTTGATGTTGACGTGGCGTCCATGGTTATCTTGAAAGTGTGGTCAGATATGAAAATGGGAGCGCACTGAGCGCAGATGTTGCTGCTCTTCACGGGCCCTCCAAGAGCGTGTGTCTGTACTGCTTTGCAGTTGGTGGTGTTTCCCATTGGCGTGGATCCGTTCTCTTGGCGGTAGCATAGGCTGTGGCTTAAATTCCCATTGTTTTCAAGAAAGACTGGGAATGATTTAGCCTTACTTCTGTGCTTCACTTTCAGGTCAACCCAGAACCATTCGTCACATGTGCCATTTCGTAGCCCTATCTGGAGAGGTTCCTCATGGTTGACCACGATTCCCTGGAATTGATACCCAAGGCTGGCGTAGCTTGCGGCACACTTTGCTTGAATTATGTCCATTGCCTTCGCGTACAAGGTGGCGTACTGCGTCGTTGGGGGCATATAGGAGCAAACATAGCAGTCTTTTCTGGGTGTGCTGTCATGTATATATCGATACCATGCGTTGTTCATCCATGGGTGAATGTGGTCTTGTGTCATGTCATGAAGATGTGAGTTGTCATGTGTCCATCTTGTCTGCAGGTGGTGTTGTTCATCTTCTTTCTTTCGGGTGAGTGTTAATAAACTCACCAGGAGTTCAACATTAGCCACTAGGAGGACGAGTGTCTTCACAATGACCAGACACACCTGTGACCTCTGATGAGTAGACTACTGGCAAGAAGAAGAGGGCGGGGTGTACCCGATCAGCCCTCCCTCCACCAATAGATCACCAGGAGTTAGGGGTGTCGGCGTCTAAACGCTTAGGTTGTCACTCACTTTTTTGCAGTGACTTTGATGGATCCAAGACGGTCTTTCTGCTATTTTGCAGGCAGTAGGTGGACCTTCCCACCTTGGTGAACTCCAATTTTTCCTTTGGAGTACTTTGATCAGGATCCAATCACCTGGTTTCAACCTGCAAGACACTGGAGAGATGTCACTCGGCAGTTGGTTGTTTAGAACAATCTCTTTATTTTCAAGTAATTTAGTCATCCATTCGGCTAGTGTAGTTTCTCTTATTGACTTATGTATGGGCTCACTTGTAATTGGTAGTGGAAATGGTCTACCGTGAATGATTTCAAAAGGTGTGAGTTTCTGAGAACTTTGTGTCAGTCTCATCCACATTTTTACTAGGCCTATACACTCAGGCCATGGTCTCCCTGTTTCTTCCATGCATTTTCTCAGTCTCTGTTTTATTGCCGTTAGTTCTTTCCACTAGTCCGGCACTTTGCACCTCCAACAGTGCACAGTGATGTTTGATGCTAAATCCTAGTGCTTCAGAGACCTTACTGATTACTTCATTAACAAAATGTGTCCCATTGTCTGATCTTATCAGAGTGGGGATGCCATATGTTGGAATGAAATGGTTGCACAAACATTTTGCTACTGAGATGGCGTCTGCTTTTTTTACTGGATAGATTTCTGGCCATTTTGAGATCACGTCTATGATCACTAGAGCGTATTCTGAGCCTTGGCATTCATTTAGCTCAATAAAACCCATGTGGATCGTATGAAAAGGATGAGGTGGTGTGCATTATGCGCATTATGTGCATTATGTTTTTGGCAAATCATGCATGTTCCGACAAATTTCCGAAATTTTATCTACCACTCCTATCCCCCCTCCTGTTGACAATAATGCTGCTGATTTGTGTAGGGACTTTGGTAGTATTGGTTTGCCATTACAAGTCATCAAACCACTTTCTAGCTGTGCTCCACAGTTTAACCATTTCCTTTGTTCTGTAGTTGGTGCGGCTTTTCGTTCATTCATAAGCACATCAAGTGGTATTTGCATTGAGGAGTCAGACATTAATGTGTCTATAGTTTGTTGTGCTGCTGCTTTTGCGGCTTTGATCTGCAAAGTTATTGCCTTCAGTGACCTCTGAGCAGCCTTTCTGGTGTGCAGCACATTTACAAAATGCTAACTGTTTTGGCAATATAAACACTTCCAACAGTGCCTTCAAAAGATTTCCATGTTGCAGTTGGGTTAGGGGAACAGGCACGTATGACAGCTGTGAGTTCTGCACTCTGTGCAGAGTGTGAGGAAGTTAGTGCTTTTGCTTCTAAAATTGTGTCTACTGTGGTTACCGCATAACCTACACAGTTCCGCCCAAGGCTACTTTTGGACGCTGAACCGTCTACAAAGATATCAACGAAACCAGCCTGTGGGGTGCTGTGAAGGTCAGCGCGTGATACAGCATACAGCAATTCTGATGTGTGACAGTGTAAGCAAAATGCCTACATAGGAAAGTTGTCTGGCATGTGTCAAACTTCTGAGTTAGGAAAAACCTTGCATTGCTTACAGTTCATAGCTCACAGCTCTAAAACTAGGCATCAGCAAATCATATCCCAAATCATTATGTGTTACTGTGATCCACAAGTATGATCACAAATTTGTTTTCCAAACTTACTAAGCAAACAAACAAAAACAAAACAAATTGCCTATGGCATCAAGGCTTTGCGTTCATATTAATTGAGTGTAAGCTGCTTTCTTCATTGCAAGTGTTTATTGCAATAAGGTTTAATTCATGCATCATATCACTGAGTTCTAAATTCAAACTATCTCTTCTGACCCTTTCCAAAAATAATTTCACATATAACAATTTGAGTATGTGTTGTCTGTTCATTAATATAGTTGTCAATCATTTCTGTCATTATTTTGCCTTCTTTTGTTTATGACATGGCGGACATCTCTAAACAATCATGAGTTCAGCCTTCAATTTCAACCCAATTATACCCTGTATCCTCGCACTCGCACTTCCCCAATTAATCTATGCTTTTGACGCTGTACTCAAGGTTCCAGGTTGAGAGAAATCCACCTGTACTGACACACTGAAGCATACAATTAATATCATTATCTGTAGGAACCATTTTGGGTTAATACCTTATGTGGCCGCTAGAGGTCACCTTTTTCTGTTTTGTTGATGTAAAGGTATTTAAGGTAGACGCACGTAATCGGCGTCAGGTGTGTCGTTAATTGTACGAAGGCAAACAGTTCGTGACCGCTGCGCTGTTATGTCAAGATGATATTGGAATAAAGAACAAAAAGGACAAGATAAGTACTGCTGGAGTTATTGGACTGTTTACTTAATTCATACATACCAGTGACATCGCGTCACCCCCCGTTAACGACCACCTCAGTGGCTTCAAGTGTAGGCTTAGCCTCTACAATTAGAGTCACAAACTCGCTTTTCTATGGGGAAAAGTTTACGCCAACTGCGCCGCGGTGTTTTGGGGGCTCGGCGCAAACAGGACAATTAACGTCTGAGTGATCGATCGCCGTGGAGAGCTGAATGCCGTTTGGAAACGTTAGCGTGGAGGGTTCACGAGCAGCGGACAGCTGGAGTATCGGTCTGTCAGCTGACGACGTGGGATTTCTGGCGATTGTTCAGTGGATGTTGGAGAGGACTCAGAATTCTTCATCGGAATCAGCACGGCGCCCAACGCAAGGTATGAGTAGCGCTACTAATAAATGGCCATTTATAAAAAGTGTGCACACTTATTTAAGAAGACGTAATTCCAATGCATTGGTGGTCAAACATAATAAATCTGATTTATAAACAAACTTTTGCATGTGCGCATAAACCCTCAATACTTGGTAAATATTTGAGTTTTGGGACATTTGAACTATGGACACAAATAAAGCTGCTGACAGGCTCCCTGAGCCTGCTGCAGAGTCAGCTGTGCAAAGTAGCAACGCCAGCAAGGCTGGGGCGCATCCAGAAAAGGAAAAACGAGTGGTGAAATTGACTGCTAAGGCACTTGCAGAAAAACTGGACAGACTACAACGTGATAGAAAAGCTAAAGTAAATAAAGCTAATAATTTAAAAGAGAGTATAAGGGTCTCAATGGAAAAAAATGAAACTTCTATGGTTCAAGCATCATTCAATGATTTTGTTGGTTTGTGTAATGAAGCAAAAACAGTTCATGGTTCATTGATGTGTTTGTTACCAGATGATGAAAAAGAAAAGCATGAAACATGGTTTAAGCGAAAACAATGCATTATGATGAGTTCACTCATGAAGTGAAAGAATGGTTATCAGGTTGCGAACATTTACATTTAAAGGGTGATCATGGTGTTGATGATGGTGTTAAGCCAGAGGACAGTGTTTCAAATGTTGTTGGTAAATCTTCAGTCACTAAAAGCTCATCTAGTGATAAAGTGAGCACCACTTCTTCTGCCAGAATAAAAGCAAAAGCAGAAAAGGCAGCATTACTCGCTCGTATGGCAGTGCTAAAAGAGAAGCATGCTTTGGAGGAGCAAGAACTAAAGCTAAGGAGGAAACGTGAACAGCTTGAGCTCGAAGCTTTGCTTTCTGCCTCTTCTGCAAAGTTAGCTGTTCTCCAAGCTGCTGAAGTTCAAAGTATATCTAACATATCGTCCAATGCTATGAATTCATATTATGAAAGGGAAATCAGGAAAACGGCTGCTTCAGCCGCAGTCAAGCCCAGTACACCAGTCAATGAAGATAAACCTGCAATGCAAATGGTACAAACTGAAAGCAACACATCTGCAAGGATCCTGCCAGAAACAGAAATGAGTGAGCCACAAGCTCAAACGGTCATCACAACACAATTTCACAATGTGGATCCTCCACCGCCCAGGCCGATTCCTACAGCGGGAGAAAGACAGTCGGAGGACATTTGTACCATTTTACAAAGACAAAATGAAATAACTGCAACTCTTGTTCAGCATCAGCGTTCATCATCATTACCATCCAGGAAAATACCTGTATTCGATGGGGATCCTCTTCAATACATGTCTTTCATTAATGCGTTTGAACAAGGAGTGGAAGAAAAGGCCAATATGAAGGACTGCTTGTACTATTTGGAGCAGTTTACAACAGGACAGCCGAGAGAGCTGGTACGCAGTTGTCAACATATGGCTGCAGGACAAGGCTATACACAAGCAAAGCAACTGCTCAAAGAACACTTCGGAAATGAATATAAAATTGCAACTGCTTACATTGAAAAGGCATTATCTTGGCCTGCAATTAAAAATGAAGACGTGAAATCATTGCAAGCATATTCTCTTTTCTTACGTGGGAGTTGTAATGTCATGTCAATGACAGAGACAAAATGCTTTTTCTAAAGGAGAAAGGGCTGTGTTTTGGTTGCTTAGGTGCTGGGCACGTAAGCAAGGACTGTGCTAAGCGTTTGACATGTAGGACGTGTGGTAAAGGTCATCCCACTGTCCTCCATATTGATAACAATAATGGTTTAAGTCCAGAATCTTGTGGAGAGCCCTCCTCTTCATAGAATGTAACTCCTGTGAAAACTTGTGGTCATACAGGGGCCGGAAGAGACAGTGGTTTGCTTTCCATTCTGCCAGTTCAAATAAAGTCTGTTAAAGGTAGTCATGTCATACAGACATATGCTTTTTTAGATCCTGGCAGTTCAGCTAGCTTCTGTTCAGAGCACCTCATGCAAAAGCTAAATCTTGTGGGCAAAAGAACGCACTTCCTGTTACAAACGATGGGTCAAGAAAAGGTCGTCTCTGCCCACTCACTTACTGGTCTTGAAGTTTCTGGTTTAGGCAGCAATGCCTTCTATGAACTTCCAGAAATCCTAACACAGGAAAGGATGCCTGTCACCACAGATAACCTTGTAAAGGAAGAAGATCTGGTCAGGTGGCCATATCTGTCAAAGGTTCAAATTACCCACATAATGGCTAACGTGGACCTGTTGATTGGATGCAACGCTCCCAAGTTATTGGAACCATGGGAGGTCATTCATAGCAGAGGTGGGACCAAGTCATTGTTTTGCAAGTCTCAAGTAAGTCTCAAGTCTTTATCCTCAAGTCAGAGTCAAGTCTCAAGTAAAGTCAAGCAAGTCCGAGTCAAGTCGTAAGTCAAGACAGACAACTTTCAAGTCAAGTCCCAAGTCCGAAACTTTGAATTTCAAGTCCTTTCAAGTCTTTTTTTTAAAAACAATGTTGCAGTTATATGTTAGGTGTAAATAATAGACCATGTGTTCTTTTTTTAAAATCTGTATTAATCTCATCACCTGATGAAACAAGTAACTTACAAAATATGCACAAACTAATTCTGAAATTGCACCTTGCACAGCTCAATTAAACTTTACATTCAGCGAAAAATGCAAAAGCAGAACTTCCTGTTGAAACAAAAACTGCTGAGATTTCCTTATGTACAAAACAAAACATTTCCTTATGTACAAAACAAATATATATATATATATATGTATATGAACAATGAACAAGAATGTGCACTTTAAGTTATTTCAGTTAACTATTAACTATTCTGCATTGCATTTGCAAAAGACCAAATTGGCCAAAAGTCTGTCAGTCATTTGTGCACGATGAGGCCGTAGAATGATGCCACCATAGCTGAAAACTCGCTCCACAGGAGCACTACATGCAGGTACTGCTAAAACTCTGGTGGCCACATGAAACAGAGAAGGAAGAGTCTGCATTTCATTGCCCAGAACAAGAGGGCGCTCTGTCCATCAGCAATATCCAGGTAGTGACTTAGCTGTAGAGCTGGACTCTTCCCCACATCCTTCTTCTGCCTCTTACAGTAAGCAGCAAAGAGTCCTCCATCTTCAGAGTCCTCTTGATGTTCCTCACCAGGAGTCACAGGTTGCTCTGACTTTGCAGGATCTGCCGCATCTTGCAGGATCAGATCTGGCAAAACAAATTAACAACAGCAAAAGAGCCTTTATTACAATTTTAGAAAAAAAAAATACAGAAAAATATAAACTATATTCAATCTTTACCTTTAACTTTTTGTGTCACCTCTGCCTTTATGTCACAACTGCCCAACACATGGTGTTCCACCCACAACAGAGAAAATGCTGGATCCAAAGCAGCTGCTTTAAGGTACACTGGATCTGAAAAGGGGGCAGTGATCCCATCTTCTGCTCTAGCCATTCGCACACTGATAAAGATTCCAAGAAATCTTTTGTTCAAAGATGCTTGGAGGCTCCTGACCAGACCATTCAGGAAACGGACTTGAGGCTTCAGTTTCTCAAGGTGGTGATTGAGGGACAGCACACATGGAACAACAGCACTAATCGTGACTATTTTCTCACCTTGTGTCAAATCTGTTGCTTCTCCAAAAGGCTTCAATATGTCCACCATCTCCTTCAACAGGTTCCACTCTCGTGTTGTGAATAATAACTCCTTGTGCCCAGCCATTTCAAGAACAGCACAGAGTTTTAGATGTTCACATTGGAGAACTGCCTTCACTTGTCTCAGTCTTGAATTCCATCTTGTGATTACAGCAGCAGGGATCGCTTTCTGTTCACCAAATTCAGCTTCAAACACATCTTTGAATGTTGTGCTTGTGTGCAGTAGAGAGCTGAGCTTAGATAACTTTGAAAGTGAAGGAGATGCCACTTTGGTCTCTGACAAACCATCTTTCACCACCAGCTGAAGTGTGTGCGCAAAACACTGCAGGCGCTGTGTCTTTGCCATAGCAGCACCTACTGTTTCCTGATCTTCCAAGGTTAAGTCGTGCCAGAGCTCTGGGTCGTCAAGATGATCACCATCATCATCATCATGTTCCTCACCTTGCTCAATGGGGAAGCACACAGTGAATGCTTTCCGCATATTGGCAGCATTGTCACTAATAATATAGTCTAGTTTATCTTTGATGTTGTATTCGTCACATATAGCTTCAAATTTCTCACAGATTCTTTCACCAGTGTGTAATCCTTTGAAGCGGTCAAAGGCCAGCAGTTTGGATTTTAGCTGCATCCTCTCTGTCTCTCTCTGTATCCAGTGCACAGTGATACCAAGGAAACCCCTCATCCTTCGGTCTGACCAAATGTCCACAGTGACTGAAACATGATCAGTCTCGCTCAACTGAGTTTTTAACATTGAACGTTTCTCAGCAGCGAGGTTCTCTGTTTTTGATATAATTGTTCTGCGACATACCGGGCTGTATTTTCTGTCAACTACCGTCAGAAAGTGCCGAAAATTCTTGTTTTCCACAATAGAAAGGGGCAGGTTGCAACCAATAATCAAGTCACTTAATAATGCATTCATGATAGCTTTCTGCTGTGGATGAGTCATGCTGTACTGTCCGGTACAAGTGTCCATAAACTGTGATATGGAAGGCTGTTGAGGTTCATTTGTGATCCTCTTTTTCATCTGGTATTCTTCAAATCTGATAGAGGTAAGCATATTAGACTCATGTCAGAAATTCCATTACAGCCATTCATGAATTGCATTTGACTTTAAGTTGATCCTAATAATCCTAAATAACTGTTAACACTTAAACCCTCATAGTTTTCAGACAATAAAAAATATAAATGAAAAATATATAAACAATATTTATTAAAACACTTTTCTCAAAACTCTGCATACAGTTCTAATAAGCAATGTTTAGCATCCCTGTTAAGAATAACTGACCTTTGCAAATAAACAACAGCTAATAACATAAGTATTTTATTTGATGTATTGACATAAATGACAGAAGAAAAAGGCCATATATAGCAGGACTACTCAATTACACACTAAGGTGGGCCAGATTTTCTAACCAAAAATTTTTTTCCCTGGCTCAGACATGCAAAAGTTAAACACGACCATATGTTACCGGCACCAAACCTAGGGGAATCTAGACCGGCAGCAAGCGGCACACAGGCTAGAGAGCACTGCGTAGCCAAACATGAGCAAACTGTTGATTAATAGAGAGGACACCAAAGTTAGCGTCTTGCTCAGGCCGGAGCTCATTTATTTCTGAGCTGCGCGTGCACAGAGCCTATAGCTAGAGTCTCTCTGGTAGTTCCACGGCAATGCAAGACCACCATCCACTGGCATAATGAAATATAACCATGGTCTGGCAACACATAACAATGTCAAAATAATTCACAATAATAAACAAAAAATAAGGGGGTAATTGGTTTTCTTACAAAAATAAACATGTAGCTCTACGGGGTTAATGATGAGGAGGAGACGGAGAGAAACTCTCTTCCCTGAGTACAGCTACAGAACCCACTTTCTGAAACGGACCCTGCTCACCATTCACCGACAATTGTGAGCTAACAAGTTGCATGTTATTCTTGGATGTGCTTGTAGGACCGGATTTAAAATAGCATGACAAACATATCATACCTGTTAAAGCCAAACAGTATCATCAACGTAGCCCGGAGAACATTTGCTAATAAGATGCAGTTAGCTAAGTCAGCTGTCTCATCGTAGCAAAAAAAGGCAGCACCTACCGTTCTTTATGCAACTTCAAATGTCGGACAAAGTTGGAAGTTGTTCCATCTCCGTCTGTGATTCTCTTCTTGCATGTTTTGCATGTTGCATTTCGTTTTTTTTCGACTACTTCGTAGTTTATGTACCCGAAAGAAATTACTCTTGGGAGCATTTTTGGCTCGAGCGTTTTTATATGTTTTTTTTTAAAATCTGGTTCATTTGATTGGCTGTGCTACAGCCCATGCTCACGTACATACGGAGTGTGGTAAGAATGAATGAATGAATAAAGTGAATTAATGGTCCGCACTTTTTATATAATATGTATGTTAAATTTTAGATTTGGGTAAAATATCAAGTCTTTTCAAGTAAACAGGTTCAAGTCCAATTCAAGTCCCAAGTCACTGGTGTAAAAGTCCAAGTCAAGTCACAAGTCTTACAACCTTTTTTCAAGTCAAGTCTAAAGTCATAAAATTAATGACTCGAGTCTGACTCGAGTCCAAGTCATGTGACTCGAGTCCACACCTCTGATTTATAGCCAGGGGAATGGCCCATATGCTGTAAGAACGGCATTGGGTTGGGTCATAAATGGGCCCATGGAGGATGGGAAAAACAACTTGGACAGCGAGCACCCACCAACAGTTGTAAATAGGATATCTGTTTGTAAGCTGGAGGAAATGTTGAAAAGTCAATATAACTATGACTTTAATGAAAAGGTTACAGAGGAAAAGGGTTTGTCAAGGGAAGACCTTAAGTTCATGAAGATCATGGAAAAATCTGCAACAATGGAAGATGGACACTACTGTTTGAAGTTACCTTTTAAAAAGGATAACATAAAGATGCCAAACAATTTCTCCATAGTTAAACAAAGATTGCAAAGTCTAAAACGAAAACTCCTCAACAATGAACGGTTGCATAAAGAATATAAAAGCTTTATGGACGAGATGATAAGTAATGGATATGCAGAGCAAATACCTTCACAGCAGCTGTCTTGCGAAAATGGTCAGAAGTGGTACATTCCTCATCACGCAGTCTACCATCCCAGAAAACGATCTATAAGAATTGTATTTGACTGTGGGGCATCATTCCAGGGGACATCATTAAACAAGCAGCTCTTACAGGGTCCTAATCTCACAAGTACATTGCTTGGGGTTTTGCTTAGATTTCGACAGGATCGAGTCGCATTTATGGGTGACATAAAGGCAATGTTTTATCAAGTTAAAGTTGCCAAAGAGGACAGAGACTTTCTGCGTTTTTTGTGGTGGCCAGATGGAGATCTGAGCAAGGACATAATTGAGTTTCGCATGACTGTTCATCTGTTCGGTGCAGTATCTTCCCCGAGCTGTGCCAGTTTCACTTTGAGAAAAACGGCTGAGGACAACCAAACTGAATTCCTAGACAAGGTATGTGAAACAATAAAAGAGAACTTCTATGTGGACGACTGTTTAAAGAGTGTGGCCTCCACCTCAGATGCTGTTGATTTGGTCAAAGATCTTTCATCACTTTGTCAGAGGGGAGGATTTACACCGACCAAGTGGGTTAGTAACAATCGCACCCTGTTGCAAAGTATCTCAGAGGAGCAAAGGGCTAAAGAATTAAATCTTGACAGAGACAAACTTCCGGTGGAAAGAGCTCTGGATATGTATCTGAAGAGAAGATGGGAACAGGCTCAGTACAGCTCAGATCTTTTTTGGAAACGATGGATACTCGAATACCTGCCTTTGTTACAGGAGAGACAAAAATGGAACCAAAAGAAGAAGAATCTAAAACCTGGAGATATAGTCATTATAATGGATTCCTCTGCACTGCGTGGTTCCTGGCTACTTGGAAGAGTTCAGGAAACCATTCATGACAAAAATGGACTTGTAAGATCTGTACGTTTAAAAACAAAGACTAATATTCTAGAAAGACCTGTAACTAAACTTTGCTTGTTACATGAGACTGTAATCTAAAAGTGTTTAAGTGCTCTATTACTTATGTTTATTCATCTGAATGTATACGTCTAAAGTAGACTGTATTAGTGGCTCCTTATTTTCTTTGTGATTAGAATTGCCATGTCTGAAGCCATTGGAATTAGGGGCCGGGGTGTAGGAGCCATTTTGGGTTAATACCTTATGTGGCCGCTAGAGGTCACCTTTTTCTGTTTTGTTGATGTAAAGGTATTTAAGGTAGACGCACGTAATCGGCGTCAGGTGTGTCGTTAATTGTACGAAGGCAAACAGTTTGTGACCGCTGCGCTGTTATGTCAAGATGATATTGGAATAAAGAACAAAAAGGACAAGATAAGTACTGCTGGAGTTATTGGACTGTTTACTTAATTCATACATACCAGTGACATCGCGTCACCCCCCGGTTAACGACCACCTCAGTGGCTTCAAGCGTAGGCTTAGCCTCTACATTATCATTACTTTTCCTAAAACACTCATTCGCTTCCTCTTCTTAGAGTTTAACTCGTCTGTTTCTCTCTGTGAGCTGTCTTGACACACCACAGGCACACATATTTCCTGTTTCTGCAGACTAATCGAACTCTTTTGTTTATCTTTGTATTCATAGTCTATAAACCCTCTTTAATTCTACTAAATCTTGATCTAAAACCAACACCTTTATGTCACGCTCACACTTCTAAATAGAGCCCTTTCAGACATCGGGAATCATCACACACACTGCCTTTTCTCTCAAACTTCCACTTGTTCCCTCACTCTACTATGAACCTTTGTAGTGTTATTATTACTTATTTTTTTATTTTTGTGCAGATCACACCCAATCACTCAAAACCTACTACTCACAGCATTCACTCAGTCAAAATCACTCAAAATATGCTTCCATACGAGTATTTCAGACATGCTTTTCAAGATATATAGAGGTCACTCACTGTACATCCACAGTAATGAATTCAAACTCTATTTATACAATTGTAGTGAGCAAAACCAGCATCTCCATGCGCGTCACCGCTCCTCATTAGCTTGGTAGTGTCCACATATTTATTTAATTCAGCTTCTCAATCTTGTAGCTTGATTTAGACTACTTTTAACAATCATTCACCTCATATCATACCTGACTGAGGTGCCTCTTCTTATTAATAGTATGTCATTATTAATGTTATCATTGTATTGTTTTTCCTTTTTATAACAGCAAGAGTATATACAATACACTACTTTACTACTAATATACAATAGTATATTAGTTTATATTTTATTATGTATCCATCACGGGTCTGTGTGAATCTGCAGCTTCACACCTTCCCAAGCTGGAGACATTTTCCTTGGCTGAACAATGACACAGCCGTAATATACCTTATGCATTTCTCTTTTTATTTGATATATTTTCGTGTGAATCACCCGGTTTCATGCATGGTTGTCTTCCCCATTTTGTTTCATTTGTACCAATTTACAGGTTGTTATCCTTCCTATTATCTCCTATTATCATGCTTATCACTAGATAAGCTCTGCTTTAATTTAAGTTAACCTTAATTTAACCTTTTGTTTATTCCACTTCATTCCACTTTCCATGCTTTAAAATATTACAACTCTTGTGTACGCTTTGTTTTCTTTTTAGCTTCCTTTTCAGTATTTATTTCTGCTTGGAGGGTTTCTTATAATTTAGTCAATGCATTTTCCCTCCCACGTGGGACATTTAGGTTTTCTTTGGATTTCTCCATCTATATGCACTAATTTGTCCGGCACCTGGACATTTCTTTTCTAACCACTGCTCGTCAGCAGTGAGTTACCCATTTTAATCCTCTTAATTTTAATACTTTACAACTACACAACTGCGGCACCTTCTCTGGCACGAGAATCGAGAGAGGTAGTTGACACGGCCTTCTACTTTCAAGCTATTCTTGAAAGTGGTGTCAGCTTTACGTGATGAAACACGACCTTTTTCTCTCTTTTCACCAGTACTTGGGTGGCCAACAGTAAACAAAATAGTGGAATAGTTCAGCCTCCTTATTGTGCTGTAAAATCAACTTATTCCACCAACAAAAATAAAACAACAACAATACCTTTTCAACGCGTACTACGTCTTACGGACCAGGTTTATCTAAAAAAGCTTCCAGCCCCTTTCCGGGCGAGCGTTTACTTCTAGAAACCCTTCTAAAATAGCTTCCAGCCCCTTTTTCAGGCGAGCGTTTACTTTTAGGAATGCTACCAACCACTCTGGGCGAGCCTAGACGTTTTACGCGAGGTGTCTGAGTGTTAATATTCACCTGGTTGCTGATTCACTGCCGGTCTCTCAGGTTTACCTCATCGACCCCCACCGCCGTCGACCACTTTTAAAAACGCTGGCCAGAACCCGAATTCACGTCTCTGGACTTTATCCTGTACCTGGACAGGAGCTGTCGACAGACTTCAGCGCGGGCTTCTCACGACGTCAGGACTCGATGAGGTTTTCCTGTGGGGTCACACAAAAGTGCTGTGTCCCATCCAGCTCGAAGGACCAAGAAATGTTGGTGGAATAAGTTGATTTTACAGCACAATAAGGAGGCTGAACTATTCCACTGTTTTGTTTGCTGTTGGCCACCCAAGTACTGGTGAAAAGAGAGAAACAGGTCATGTTTCATCACGTAAAGCTGACACCGCTTTCAAGAATAGCTTGAAAGTAGAAGGCCGTGTCAACTACCTCTCTCGATTCTCGTGCCAGAGAAGGTGCCGCAGTTGTGTAGTTGTAAAGTATTAAAATTAAAAGGATTAAAATGGGTAACGAAGCTTCAAAACTCACTGCTGACGAGCAGTGGTTAGAGAAAAAATGTCCAGGCGCTGGACAAATTAGTGCATGTAGATGGAGAAATCCTAAGAACACAAAATGTCCCACTTGGGAAGGTAAATGTAGCCCATCAGCATTAACACAACTGAGGGAAGCTCTTTTGAAAGAAATAGCAGAAACAAAAAACCTAAAAAAGAAAGGGAAACGTTCGCAAGAATTACAATATTTCAAGGCCTGGAAGGTAGAAGCAGCTAGGCGAGAGGAAAACAAAAAGAAAAGACAAGAGAAAAAAGATAAAAAGTCAGAAAAACAGAACATAACCGCCAGTTTAGTAAAACCAGAAGACGAGACACCGTGCGGTGCTCGCAATATGTGTATTAATCCACCACCATATGCGCCGCCACCTCCCACATCTGCAGCCACAGCTGCAGCACCTCCCACATCTGCAGCCACAGCCGCAGCATCTCCCACATCTGCAGCCACAGCCGCAGCATCTCCCACATCTGCAGCCACAGCTGCAGCACCACCCATTAAACACTCACCCATATCAGGAAGAACTAGGTCACATACACATCAACATCCTTATGTGAAAGCACAGACAATGCTAAACAAACTTTCACTCAAAAATAGCCCACAAGAAGAAATAGGAGACACAGTCGATCCGCCAGCCACTGGTATCTACCCATTGGTAGCAGTGGCTAACCCTAGATTTGGCCTAATAATAGGGCCAGAAGGACAGGAAGAGCAAGATGACCGCCCAAACATACATGTTTTTCGTCCGTGGTCACAAACGGACAGACAAAATGTCCTGAAAGACGTTCCTCCACTGAATGAAGGTTTTATACCATGGAGGGATGCTGTAGAACTGATCAGGAGGCAATGGTATTTAAACGGTCATGAAATGCTTCAAGTAATGCAAGATTTATTAGGTTTAAAGATGGGAACAGTTAGAGGAGATTATATCGGCTCAAACGCCGGGGTGTAGCATATGCACCAGGAAGCACCGACCTAATCAATGACCTAACAAATTTATATGAGAGAATTAGAGTACGGTTGGCCCCAAGGGCTGACTATGGAAAAATAGGAGAGGTAAAGCAAAAAGAAGCCAAAACAGCTTCTGATTTTCTGGACCGGCTACGCCCGGTTTTTAGACAGCATTCAGGCCTAGATTATGAAGAAGCCCCAGAGAGACCATACCAACAGCAACTAAAGAACGCATTCTTAAACGGTCTCCTTCCCCCAGTTAGAGCCCATGCTGTATAGAGACGCTAGATGAGGAAACAAAACCGCGCGCTGACCTTCACAGCACCCCACAGGCTGGTTTCATTAATGTCTTTGTAGACGGTTCAGCGTCCAAAAATAGCCTTGAGCGGAACTGTGTGGGTTATGCGGTAACCACAGTAGACACAGTTTTAGAAGCAAAAGCACTAACTTCCTCACACTCTGCACAGAGTGCAGAACTCACGGCCGTCATACGTGCCTGTCAACTGCATGAAGACCGAGACATAAACATATACACTGACAGCCAGTATGTCTTTGCTGCTGTGCATCATTTTGCAAAAATCTGGCAGAATAGGGGATGGTTACCTCTACTGGCAACCCAGTGCAACATGGAAATCTTTTAAAGGCACTGTTGGAAGTGATAATATTGCCGAAACAGTTAGCATTATGTAAATGTGCTGCACACCAGAAAGACAACTCAGAGGTCACTAAAGGCAATAACTTTGCAGATCAAGCAGCAAAAGCAGCAGCACAGCAGCACAACAAACTATAGACACATTAATGTCTGACTCCTCAATGCAAATACCACTTGATGTGCTTATAAACGAACAGAAAGCCGCACCAACTAGAGAACAAAAGAAGTGGTTAAAATGTGGAGCACGGCTAGAAAATGATTTGATGACTTGTAATGGCAAACCAATACTACCAAAATCCCTACACAAAACAGCAGCATTAGTGGCACACGGTTCTACTCATGTGTCGACAGGAGGAATGGTAGGTATACTCTCTAAACACTTCTACACCCAAGATTTCGAAACCTCAGCAAAAGTATTTGTCAGAACATGCATGATCTGTCAAAAACATAATGCACAGGGAAACCTCAGACCGAGAAGAGGTAATTTTCCCACACCACCTCATCCTTTTCATACAATCCACATGGATTTTATTGAGCTAAATGAATGCCAAGGCTCAAAATGCGCTCTAGTGATCATAGACGTATTCTCAAAACGGCCAGAAATCTATCCAGTAAAAAAAGCAGACGCCATCTCAGTAGCAAAATGTTTATGCAACCATTTCATTCCAACATATGGCATCCCCACTCTGATAAGATCAGACAATGGGACACATTTTGTTAATGAAGTAATCAGTAAGGTCTCTGAAGCACTAGGATTCAGCATCAAACACCACTGTGCTTACCACCCCCAAAGTGCCGGACTCGTGGAAAGAACTAACGGCACAATGAAACAGAGACTGAGAAAATGCATGGAAGAAACAGGGAGACCATGGCCTGAGTGTATAGGCCTAGTAAAAATGTGGATGAGACTGACACAAAGTTCTCAGAAACTCACACCTTTTGAAATCATTCACGGTAGACCATTTCCACTACCAATTACAAGTGAGCCTATAGATAAGTCAATAAGAGAAACTACACTAGCCGAATGGATGACTAAATTACTTGAAAATAAAGAGATTGTTCTAAACAACCAACTGCCGAGTGACATCTCTCCAGTGTCTTGCAGGTTGAAACCAGGTGATTGGATCCTGATCAAAGTACTCCAAAGGAAAAATTGGAGTTCACCAAGGTGGGAAGGTCCACCTACTGCCTGCAAAATAGCAGAAAGACTGTCTTGGATCCATCAAAGCCACTGCAAAAAAGTGAGTGACAACCTAAACGTTTAGACGCCGACACCCCTAACTCCTGGTGATCTATTGGTGGAGGGAAGGCTGATCGGGTACACCCCGCCTTTTCTTCTTGCCAGTAGTCTACTCATCAGAGGTCACAGGTGTGTCTGGTCATCATGAAGACACTCGTCCTCCTAGTGGCTAATATTGAACTCCTGGTGAGTTTATTAACACTCACCCGAGAGAAAAAGAATGAACAACACCACCTGCAGACAAGATGGACACATGACAACTCACATCTTCATGACATGACACAAGACCACATTCACCCATGGATGAACAACGCATGGTATCGATATATACATGACAGCACACCCAGAAAAGACTGCTATGTTTGCTCCTATATGCCCCCAACGACGCAGTACGCCACCTTGTACGCGAAGGCAATGGACATAATTCAAGCAAAGTGTGCCGCAAGCTACGCCAGCCTTGGGTATCAATTCCAGGGAATCGTGGTCAACCATGAGGAACCTCTCCAGATAGGGCTACGAAATGGCACATGTGACGAATGGTTCTGGGTTGACCTGAAAGTGAAGCACAGAAGTAAGGCTAAATCATTCCCAGTCTTTCTTGAAAACAATGGGAATTTGAGCCACAGCCTATGCTACCGCCAAGAGAACGGATCCACGCCAATGGGAAACACCACCAACTGCAAAGCAGTACAGACACACGCTCCTGGAGGGCCCGTGAAGAGCAACAACATCTCAAATGGCACCTTCTGGGTGCAAGGGATGGCCTGGATCTGTGGCCAACAGGCCTATTTTATCCTTCCTGGGAATTGGACAGGTCAGTGCACTCCCATTTTCATATCTGACCACACTTTCAAGATAACCATGGATGCCACGTCAACTTCAACGTCAACAACAAGGAAAAGACGAAGCACCCCGGACCTCAAGCAGCATGATTCTGTGTGGGGTTCCGATGTCCCAGAGGAATTCAAACTTTGGACTGACAGACAGAAAGTTACTCACGCACTCTTCCCATGGGTGGGGGTAGGAAAACACGCTTTAAGGATAGAGACTCTGAACTACCGCTTTGGACTTTTTCTGAATGCTTCATGTAAAATCGACGACGAACATTGTGACTCCAGAATGTTGAGGGAACGTTGGTGGAACGTTGGTGGAACGTTGGTGGAACATTGTGACTCCGGAATGTTGGGGGAACGACGAACAGGATCAGGAAATTGACGCCCTACGCATTGCAGTAATGCAACACAGGGTAGCATTGGACATGATTCTCGCTGAGAAAGGAGAAAGGTGTCCTCTTTAACAACACATGTTGCACATACATTCCAGATAATGTGCACTCGCCGAACATGACTGATGCTCTGAAAACACTCAGACAACTTCGGGATGCACAACAACGAGACTATGCCACAAACACAGAAGACTGGCTTACGTGGCTTTTAAGCGGCTCTTGGAAATCCCTGCTGATTAAAGGACTTGTTTTTGTTGGTGTTCTTCTGCTGTTGTTGTGTCTTTTCACTTCATGTGTCATACCTTGTTTGAAGAACATGGTATCAAAAATGGTAACTGCTTCAATTCATGCTTACATCACCCTATCACAGAATGATGAAGATGATAATGCGATAGACACTTGGATATAACATACTCACAAAACCCACTATTTTATGATGTCTTGGCTAAAAATATCTACAACTGGCCATAGACTGATGCACTGTTAGTGGTTGCTATGTACATATATAGAAGGAAAGATCAAACAACAGGTGGGAATATCAAAGGGTTTCAGGATTTTGGGATTTTGGGATTTTTATTATGTTATGCTTAAGAGTACATTTCATTATCTAAATGTGTTTGCTCTTTCAGTATTCAGCTTAAATGGGGAAGTCACACTCTGTGCAGACTCCTAAATGGGGAAGTTACACTCTGTGCTCCACAGGAAGCCTGCACGCAGCACAGCTCTATTTTATCTCTTCCTGTATCTCTTCCTGTATGTGCTCTATGAATAAAGACTGTTTTTTTACTGCAGGGTGTGAGTCTCCCTGAGTCTCACCCGTGTACACGATAAACCTGTCTGAGCGTTTTTATTCTGACCTGAGTTGCAATACAGGAAAACTCTTGGCACGTTGTGACTCCGGAATGTTGGGGGCACGTTGGTGGAACATTGGTGGAACATTTGGGAAACGTTCTGACTCCGGAACATTGGGGAACGTGGGGGAATGTTGTGACTCCGGAACGTTGGGGAACGTTGATGGAACATTGGTGGAACGTTGGTGGAACATTGTGAGTCCGGAATGTTGGGGGGACGTTGGTGCAATGTTGGTGGAATGTTGTGACTCCAGAACGTTGGTGGAACGTTGTTTGAACATTGTGACTCCGGAATGTTGGGGGAACGTTGGTGGAACGTTGGTGGAACATAGTGACTCCGGAACGTTGGGGAACTTTGGGGAAACGTTGGTGGAACATTGTGAATCCGGAATGTTGGGGGAACGTTGGGCGAACGTTGGTGGAACATTGGGGAACGTGGGGGAATGTTGTGACTCCGGAACGTTGGGGAACGTTGGTGGAACATTTGTGGTATGTTGTGACTGCAGAACTTTGGTGGAACGTTGGTGGAACGTTGGGAGAATGTTGGTAGACCGCCGGTGGAATGTTTTGAGCCCGGAATGTTGAGGGCACGTTGTTGGAACATTGGTGGAACTTTGGTGGAACATTGTGACTCCGGAATGTTGGGGGAACGTTGGTGGAACATTGGGGAACGTAGGGTGAATCTTGTGACTCCGGAACGTTTGGGGAACGTTGGTGGAGCATTTGTGGTATGTTGTGACTGCAGAACTTTGGTGGAACGTTGGTGGAATGTTGGTGGAACGTTGGGAGAATGTTGGTGGAACGCAGGTGGAATGTTGTGACTCCGGAATGTAGGTGGAACGTTGGTGGAACATTTTGACTCTGGAATGTTGGGGAATGTTGGGGGAATGTTGGGAACGTTGGGGGAACATTGGGGGAATGTTGGGACTCCAGAACGTTGGGGAACGTTGGGGGAACATTTGGGGAATGTTGGGGAACGTTGGTGGAACATTGTGACTCCGGAATGTTGGTGGAACGTTGGTGGAACGTTGGTGGAACATTTTGAGTCCGGAATGTTGGGGGAACGTTGGTGGAACATTGTGACTCCGGAATGTGCGGGGGACGTTGGTGGAACGTTGGTGGAACGTTGTGACTCCGGAATGTTGGAGTAATGTTGGTAGAACACTGGTGGAACGTTTGGTGAAGATTGGTGGAGCATTGGTGGAATGTTGTGAGTTCGGAATGCTGGGGGAACGCTGGGGGATCGTTTTGACTGCAGGACGTGGGGTGGAACATTGGGGAATATTTTGGGAACGTTGGTGGAACATTGCTGGAACTCTATGACTCCGAAATATTGGGGAACTTTGGTGGAATGTTGGGGGAGCATTGGGGGAGCGTCGGTGGAACGTTGTGACTCTGGAACGTTTGGGTAACGTTGGGTGAACGTTGGTCGAACGTTTGGGGAACGTTGGTGGAGAATTTGTGTTATGTTGTGACTGCAGAACTTTGGTGGAACGTTGGTGGAACGTTGGGAGAATGTTGGTGGAACGCAGGTGGAATGTTGTGACTCCGGAATGTTGGTGGAACGTTGGTGGAACATTTTGACTCCGGAATGTTGGGGGAATGTTGTGGAACGTTGGGGGAACATCGGGGGAATGTTGGGACTCCAGAACGTTGGGGAACGTTGGGGGAACATTTGGGGAATGTTGGGGGAACGTTGGTGGAACATTGTGACTCCGGAATGTTGGTGGAACGTTGGTGGAACGTTGGTGGAACATTGTGACTCCGGAATGTTGGGGGAACGTTGGTGGAACATTGTGACTCCGGAATGTGCGGGGAACGTTGGTGGAACGTTGGTGGAACGTTGGTGGAACATTGTGACTCCAGAATGTTGAGGGAACGTTGGTGGAACGTTGAGGAACATTGGGGGATCATTGGGCGAATGTTGGGGGAACGTCGGTGGAATGTTGGTGGAATGTTTGTGGAACATTATGACTCCAGAACGTTGGTGGAACGTTGGTGGAACATTGGGGAACGTTGGGACTCTGGAATGTTCGGGAACGTTGGGGGAACATTGGGGTAATGTTGGGGAACGTTGGTGGACCGTTGGTGGAATGTTGGTGGAATGTTGTGACTCCGGAATGTTGGGGGAACTTTGTTGGAACGTTGGTGGAACATTGGGGGGACGTTGGTGGAATGTTGTGACTCCGGAATGTTGGAGTAATGTTGGTAGAACACTGATGGAACGTTGGTGGAAGGTTGGTGGAACGTTGGGTGAAGGTTGGTGGATCATTGGTGGAATGTTGTGACTTGGGAATGCTGGGGAAACGTTGCGGGTGGAATGTGGTGACTCCAGAATTTTTGGGGAATGTTGGTGGAACATTGGTGGAATGTTGTGATTCGGGAATTTTGGGGGAATGTTGGGGGAACGTTGGTGGAACGTTGGTGGAACATTGGTTGACCATTGTGACTCCAGAATGTTGGGGGAACGTTGGTGGAACGTTGGTGGAACGTTGGTAGAACATTGTGACTCCGGAATGTTAGGGGAACGTTAGGTGAACGTTGGGTGAACGTTGGTGGAACGTTGGGTCTCCGGAACGTTGGGGAACGTTTGGAGAAGATTGGGGTAATGTTGCGGGAACGTTGGTGGAACGTTGGTGGAACATTGTGACTCCGGATTGTTGGGGGAACGTTGGCCGAACGTTGGTGGATATTGTGACTCCGGAATGTTCGGGGAACGTTGGTGGAACATTGGGGAATTTTTGGGGAACGCTGGTGGAACGTTGGTTGAACATTGTGACTCCGGAACGTTAGGGGAACGTTGGGTGACGTTGGGTGAATGTTGGTTGAACGTTGTGAATCCGGAACGTTAGGGAACATTGGGGAACATTGGGGAATGCTGGGGGAACGTGGTTGAACGTTGGTGGAACATTGTGACTCCGAACGTTGGAGAACGTTGGTGGGATATTGTGACCCGGAACGTTGGGGGAACGTTGGGGAACATTGGTGAACGTTGGTTGAACGTTGGGACTCCGGAACGTTGGGGAAAGTTGGGGGAACAATGGGGGAATGTTGGGGGAACGTTGGGGGAACGTTGGTGGAACGTTGTTGGAACGTTGGGACTCCGGAATTTAGGGGAAACGTTGGTGGAACGTTGGTGGAACGTTGGTGGAACATGTGACTACGGAATGTTGGGGAACTTTGGTGGAACCTTGGTGGAACGTTGTAACTCCGGAACGATGGGGGAACGTTGGGTGAACGTTGGGTGACGTTGGTTGAACGTTGTGACTCCGGAACGTTGGGAACGTTGGTGGAATGTTGGGACTCCGGAACGTTGGTGAACATTGGGGAACATTTGGGGAATGTTGGGGAACCTTGGTGGAACATTGTGACTGCGGATTGTTGGGGGAACGTTGGCCGAACGGTGGTGGAACGTTGGATGAACGTTGGTGGAACATTGGGGGAATGTTGGTGGAACGTTGGTGGAACATTGTGACTCCGGAATGTTCGGGGAACGTTGGTGAAATTGGGGGAATGTTGGGGGAACGTTGGGTGGAACGTTGTTTGAACATTGTGACTCCGGAACG
>NW_020329376.1:0-15461 GCF_001858045.2 Oreochromis niloticus | reverse complement strand
AAGCATTTTAATAGTGTGATTTGGCCACCTGAACATCCTACCTAAATAAATCCAAGCAGAAGCATGTTTAATAGTGTGATTTGGCCACCTGAACATCCTACCTAATAAATCCAAGCAGAAGCATGTTTTATAGTGTGATTTGGCCACCTGAACATCCTACCTAATAAATCCAAGCTTGAAGCATGTTTTAATAGTGTGATTTGGCCACCTGAACATCCTACCTAAATAAATCCAAGCCAGTTTTAATAGTGTGATTTGGCCACCTGAACATCCTACCTAAATAATCCAAGCTGAAGCTGTTTTAATAGTGTGATTTGGCCACCTGAACATCCTACCTAAATAAATCCAAGCAGAAGCATGTTTTAATAGTGTGATTTGGCCACCTGAACATCCTACCTAAATAAATCCAAGCATGTTTAATAGTGTGATTTGGCCACCTGAACATCCTACCTAAATAAATCCAAGCAGATGTTTTAATAGTGTGATTTGGCCACCTGAACATCCTACCTAAATAAATCCAAGCGAAGCATGTTTTAATAGTGTGATTTGGCCACCTGAACATCCTACCTAAATAAATCCAAGCAGTAGTTTTAATAGTGTGATTTGGCCACCTGAACATCCTACCTAAATAAATCCAAGCTTGAAGCATTTTTAATAGTGTGATTTGGCCACCTGAACATCCTACCTAAATAAATCCAAGCTGAAGCATGTTTTAATAGTGTGATTTGGCCACCTGAACACCTACCTAAATAAATCCAAGCAGTAGTTTTAATAGTGTGATTTGGCCACCTGAACATCCTACCTAAATAAATCCAAGCAGTGTTTTAATAGTGTGATTTGGCCACCTGAACATCCTACCTAAATAAATCCAAGCTTGAAGCATGTTTTAATAGTGTTGATTTGGCCACCTGACATCCTACCTAAATAAATCCAAGCTTGAAGCATGTTTTAATAGTGTGATTTGGCCACCTGAACATCCTACCTAAATAAATCCAAGCATATGTTTTAATAGTGTGATTTGGCCACCTGAACATCCTACCTAAATAAATCCAAGCAGCATTTTAATAGTGTGATTTGGCCACCTGAACATCCTACCTAAATAAATCCAAGCGAAGCATGTTTTAATAGTGTGATTTGGCCACCTGAACATCCTACCTAAATAAATCCAAGCAGGTTTTAATAGTGTGATTTGGCCACCTGAACATCCACCTAAATAAATCCAAGCAGAGCATGTTTAATAGTGTGATTTGGCCACCTGAACATCCTACCTAAATAAATCCAAGTAAGCAGTTTTAATAGTGTGATTTGGCCACCTGAACATCCTACCTAAATAAATCCAAGCAGTATGTTTTAATAGTGTGATTGGCCACCTGAACATCCTACCTAAATAAATCCAAGCAGTATGTTTTAATAGTGTGATTTGGCCACCTGAACATCCTACCTAAATAAATCCAAGCAGTAAGGATGTTTTAATAGTGTGATTTGGCCACCTGAACATCCTACCTAAATAAATCCAAGCATAAGCATGTTTTAATAGTGTGATTTGGCCACCTGAACATCCTACCTAAATAAATCCAAGCAGTAGCATGTTTTAATAGTGTGATTTGGCCACCTGAACATCCTACCTAAATAAATCCAAGCAGAAGCATGTTTTAATAGTGTGATTTGGCCACCTAACATCCTACCTAAATAAATCCAAGCGAAGCATGTTTTAATAGTGTGATTTGCCACCTGAACATCCTACCTAAATAAATCCAAGCAGTAGTTTTAATAGTGTGATTTGGCCACCTGAACATCCTACCTAAATAAATCCAAGCTTGAAGCATGTTTTAATAGTGTGATTTGGCCACCTGAACATCCTACCTAAATAAATCCAAGCTAAGCATGTTTTAATAGTGTGATTTGGCCACCTGAACATCCTACCTAAATAAATCCAAGCAGTAGTGTTTTAATAGTGTGATTTGGCCACTGAACATCCTACCTAAATAAATCCAAGCTTGAGCATGTTTTAATAGTGTGATTTGGCCACCTGAACATCCTACCTAAATAAATCCAAGCAGTAGTTTTAATAGTGTGATTTGGCCACTGAACATCCTACCTAAATAAATCCAAGCAGTAGTTTTAATAGTGTGATTTGGCCATCTGAACATCCTACCTAAATAAATCCAAGCAGTAGTTTTAATAGTGTGATTTGGCCACCTGAACATCCTACCTAAATAAATCCAAGCAGTAGTTTTAATAGTGTGATTTGGCCACCTGAACATCCTACCTAAATAAATCCAAGCAGTAGTTTTAATAGTGTGATTTGGCCACCTGAACATCCTACCTAAATAAATCCAAGCTAGCATGTTTTAATAGTGTGATTTGGCCACTGAACATCCTACCTAAATAAATCCAAGCAGTAAGTGTTTAATAGTGTGATTTGGCCACTGAACATCCTACCTAAATAAATCCAAGCAGCATGTTTAATAGTGTGATTTGGCCACCTGAACATCCTACCTAAATAATCCAAGCATAAGCATGTTTTAATAGTGTGATTTGGCCATGAACATCCTACCTAAATAAATCCAAGCAGTAAGCAGTTTTAATAGTGTGATTTGGCCACCTGAACATCCTACCAAATAAATCCAAGCAGTAAGCATGTTTTAATAGTGTGATTTGGCCACTGAACATCCTACCTAAATAAATCCAAGCTAAGCATGTTTTAATAGTGTGATTTGGCCTGAACATCCTACCTAAATAAATCCAAGCAGTAAGCATGTTTAATAGTGTGATTTGGCCACCTGAACATCCTACCTAAATAAATCCAAGCAGTAAGCATGTTTTAATAGTGTGATTTGGCCACCTGAACATCCTACCTAAATAAATCCAAGCAGTAAGCATGTTTTAATAGTGTGATTTGGCCACCTGAACATCCTACCTAAATAAATCCAAGCAGTAAGATGTTTTAATAGTGTGATTTGGCCACCTGAACATCCTACCTAAATAAATCCAAGCAGTAGTTTTAATAGTGTGATTTGGCCACCTGAACATCCTACAAGCATGTTTTAATAGTGTGATTTGGCCACCTGAACATCCTACCTAAATAAATCCAAGCAGTAGTTTTAATAGTGTGATTTGGCCACCTGAACATCCTACCTAAATAAATCCAAGCTTGAAGCATGTTTAATAGTGTGATTTGGCCACCTGAACATCCTACCTAAATAATCCAAGCAGTAAGCATGTTTTAATAGTGTGATTTGGCCACCTGAACATCCTACCTAAATAAATCCAAGCAGAAGCATGTTTTAATAGTGTGATTTGGCCACCTGAACATCCTACCTAAATAAATCCAAGCAGTAAGCATGTTTTAATAGTGTGATTTGGCCACCTGAACATCCTACCTAAATAAATCCAAGCTAAGCATGTTTTAATAGTGTGATTTGGCCACCTGAACATCCTACTAAATAAATCCAAGCATAAGCATGTTTTAATAGTGTGATTTGGCCACCTGAACATCCTACCTAAATAAATCCAAGCAGTAAGCATGTTTTAATAGTGTGATTTGGCCACCTGAACATCCTACCTAAATAAATCCAAGCAGAAGCATGTTTTAATAGTGTGATTTGGCCACCTGAACATCCTACCTAAATAAATCCAAGCTAAGCATGTTTTAATAGTGTGATTTGGCCACCTGAACATCCTACCTAAATAAATCCAAGCAGTAAGCATGTTTTAATAGTGTGATTTGGCCACCTGAACATCCTACCTAAATAAATCCAAGCAGTAAGCATGTTTTAATAGTGTGATTTGGCCACTGAACATCCTACCTAAATAAATCCAAGCAGTAAGCATGTTTTAATAGTGTGATTTGGCCATCTGAACATCCTACCTAAATAAATCCAAGCAGTGTTTTAATAGTGTGATTTGGCCACTGAACATCCTACCTAAATAAATCCAAGCAGTAGTTTTAATAGTGTGATTTGGCCACTGAACATCCTACCTAAATAAATCCAAGCAGTAGTTTTAATAGTGTGATTTGGCCATGAACATCCTACCTAAATAAATCCAAGCAGTAAGCATGTTTTAATAGTGTGATTTGGCCACCTGAACATCCTACCTAAATAAATCCAAGCAGTAGTTTTAATAGTGTGATTTGGCCACCTGAACATCCTACCTAAATAATCCAAGCAGTAAGCATGTTTTAATAGTGTGATTTGGCCACCTGAACATCCTACCTAAATAAATCCAAGCTTGAAGCATGTTTTAATAGTGTGATTTGGCCACCTGAACATCCTACCTAAATAAATCCAAGCAAGTGTTTTAATAGTGTGATTTGGCCACCTGAACATCCTACCTAAATAAATCCAAGCTAAGCATGTTTTAATAGTGTGATTTGGCCACCTGAACATCCTACCTAAATAAATCCAAGCTTGAAGCATGTTTTAATAGTGTGATTTGGCCACCTGAACATCCTACCTAAATAAATCCAAGCTAAGCATGTTTAATAGTGTGATTTGGCCACCTGAACATCCTACCTAAATAAATCCAAGCAGTAGTTTTAATAGTGTGATTTGGCCACCTGAACATCCTACCTAAATAAATCCAAGCTAAGCATGTTTTAATAGTGTGATTTGGCCACCTGAACATCCTACCTAAATAAATCCAAGCAGTAGTTTTAATAGTGTGATTTGGCCACCTGAACATCCTACCTAAATAAATCCAAGCAAGCATGTTTTAATAGTGTGATTTGGCCACCTGAACATCCTACCTAAATAAATCCAAGCGAAGCATGTTTTAATAGTGTGATTTGGCCACCTGAACATCCTACCTAAATAAATCCAAGAAGCATGTTTTAATAGTGTGATTTGGCCACCTGAACATCCTACCTAAATAAATCCAAGCAGTGTTTTAATAGTGTGATTTGGCCACCTGAACATCCTACCTAAATAAATCCAAGCTGAAGCATGTTTTAATAGTGTGATTTGGCCACCTGAACATCCTACCTAAATAAATCCAAGCAGTAGTTTTAATAGTGTGATTTGGCCACCTGAACATCCTACCTAAGCATGTTTTAATAGTGTGATTTGGCCACCTGAACATCCTACCTAAATAAATCCAAGCAAGCATGTTTAATAGTGTGATTTGGCCACCTGAACATCCTACCTAAATAAATCCAAGCAGTAAGCATGTTTTAATAGTGTGATTTGGCCACCTGAACATCCTACCTAAATAAATCCAAGCAGCATGTTTTAATAGTGTGATTTGGCCACCTGAACATCCTACCTAAATAAATCCAAGCAGTAGTTTTAATAGTGTGATTTGGCCACCTGAACATCCTACCTAAATAAATCCAAGCAGTGTTTAATAGTGTGATTTGGCCACCTGAACATCCTACCTAAATAAATCCAAGCAGTAGTTTTAATAGTGTGATTTGGCCACCTGAACATCCTACCTAAATAAATCCAAGCAAGCAGTTTTAATAGTGTGATTTGGCCACCTGAACATCCTACCTAAATAAATCCAAGCAGTAGTTTTAATAGTGTGATTTGGCCACCTGAACATCCTACCTAAATAAATCCAAGCAGTAGTTTTAATAGTGTGATTTGGCCACCTGAACATCCTACCTAAATAAATCCAAGCTTGAAGCATGTTTTAATAGTGTGATTTGGCCACCTGAACATCCTACCTAAATAAATCCAAGCAGTAGTTTTAATAGTGTGATTTGGCCACCTGAACATCCTACCTAAATAAATCCAAGCAGTAGTTTTAATAGTGTGATTTGGCCACCTGAACATCCTACCTAAATAAATCCAAGCTTGAAGCATGTTTTAATAGTGTGATTTGGCCACCTGAACATCCTACCTAAATAAATCCAAGCTTAAGCATGTTTTATAGTGTGATTTGGCCACCTGAACATCCTACCTAAATAAATCCAAGCAGTATGTTTAATAGTGTGATTTGGCCACCTGAACATCCTACCTAAATAAATCCAAGCTTGAAGCATGTTTTGATAGTGTGATTTGGCCACCTGACATCCTACCTAAATAAATCCAAGCTTGAAGCATGTTTTATAGTGTGATTTGGCCACCTGAACATCCTACCTAAATAAATCCAAGCTTGAAGCATGTTTTATAGTGTGATTTGGCCACTGAACATCCTACCTAAATAAATCCAAGCAGCATGTTTTATAGTGTGATTTGGCCACCTGAACATCCTACCTAAATAAATCCAAGCAGCATGTTTTATAGTGTGATTTGGCCACCTGAACATCCTACCTAAATAAATCCAAGCAGGAAGCATGTTTTAATAGTGTGATTTGGCCACCTGACCATCCTACCTAAATAAATCCAAGCTTGAAGCATGTTTTGATAGTGTGATTTGGCCACCTGAACATCCTACCTAAATAAATCCAAGCAGGAAGCATGTTTTAATAGTGTGATTTGGCCACCTGAACATCCTACCTAAATAAATCCAAGCTTGAAGCATGTTTATAGTGTGATTTGGCCACCTGAACATCCTACCTAAATAAATCCAAGCAGAAGCATGTTTTATAGTGTGATTTGGCCACCTGAACATCCTACCTAAATAAATCCAAGCTTGAAGCATGTTTGATAGTGTGATTTGGCCACCTGAACATCCTACCTAAATAAATCCAAGCAGTAAGCATGTTTTGATAGTGTGATTTGGCCACCTGAACATCCTACCTAAATAAATCCAAGCTTGAAGCATGTTTTGATAGTGTGATTTGGCCACCTGAACATCCTACCTAAATAAATCCAAGCTTGAAGCATGTTTTGATAGTGTGATTTGGCCACCTGAACATCCTACTAAATAAATCCAAGCAGGAAGCATGTTTTAATAGTGTGATTTGGCCACCTGAACATCCTACCTAAATAAATCCAAGCAAGCATGTTTAATAGTGTGATTTGGCCACCTGAACATCCTACCTAAATAAATCCAAGCGAAGCATGTTTTAATAGTGTGATTTGGCCACCTGACATCCTACCTAAATAAATCCAAGCTTGAAGCATGTTTTGATAGTGTGATTTGGCCACCTGAACATCCTACCTAAATAAATCCAAGCAGAAGCATGTTTTGATAGTGTGATTTGGCCACCTGAACATCCTACCTAAATAAATCCAAGCAGAAGCATGTTTTGATAGTGTGATTTGGCCACCTGAACATCCTACCTAAATAAATCCAAGCAGAAGCATGTTTTAATAGTGTGATTTGGCCACCTGAACATCCTACCTAAATAAATCCAAGCTGAAGCATGTTTTAATAGTGTGATTTGGCCATCTGAACATCCTACCTAAATAAATCCAAGCAAGTGTTTTAATAGTGTGATTTGGCCACCTGAACATCCTACCTAAATAAATCCAAGCAAGCATGTTTTGATAGTGTGATTTGGCCACCTGAACATCCTACCTAAATAAATCCAAGCAGTATGTTTTAATAGTGTGATTTGGCCACCTGAACATCCTACCTAAATAAATCCAAGCAGAAGCATGTTTTATAGTGTGATTTGGCCACCTGAACATCCTACCTAAATAAATCCAAGCAGAGCATGTTTTATAGTGTGATTTGGCCACCTGAACATCCTACCTAAATAAATCCAAGCGAAGCATGTTTTGATAGTGTGATTTGGCCACCTGAACATCCTACCTAAATAAATCCAAGCTTGAAGCATGTTTTGATAGTGTGATTTGGCCACCTGAACATCCTACCTAAATAAATCCAAGCTTGAAGCATGTTTTGATAGTGTGATTTGGCCACCTGAACATCCTACCTAAATAAATCCAAGCTTGAAGCATGTTTTATAGTGTGATTTGGCCACCTGAACATCCTACCTAAATAAATCCAAGCAGTAGTTTTAATAGTGTGATTTGGCCACCTGAACATCCTACCTAAATAAATCCAAGCTTGAAGCATGTTTTATAGTGTGATTTGGCCACCTGAACATCCTACCTAAATAAATCCAAGCAGAAGCATGTTTTATAGTGTGATTTGGCCACCTGAACATCCTACCTAAATAAATCCAAGCTTGAAGCATGTTTATAGTGTGATTTGGCCACCTGAACATCCTACCTAAATAAATCCAAGCAGGAAGCATGTTTATAGTGTGATTTGGCCACCTGAACATCCTACCTAAATAAATCCAAGCTTGAAGCATGTTTTGATAGTGTGATTTGGCCACCTGAACATCCTACCTAAATAAATCCAAGCAGGAAGCATGTTTTGATAGTGTGATTTGGCCACCTGAACATCCTACCTAAATAAATCCAAGCAGGAAGCATGTTTTGATAGTGTGATTTGGCCACCTGAACATCCTACCTAAATAAATCCAAGCAGCATGTTTTAATAGTGTGATTTGGCCACCTGAACATCCTACCTAAATAAATCCAAGCTTGAAGCATGTTTATAGTGTGATTTGGCCACCTGAACATCCTACCTAAATAAATCCAAGCTTGAAGCATGTTTTAATAGTGTGATTTGGCCACCTGAACATCCTACCTAAATAAATCCAAGCAGTAAGCATGTTTTAATAGTGTGATTTGGCCACCTGAACATCCTACCTAAATAAATCCAAGCAGCATGTTTTGATAGTGTGATTTGGCCACCTGACATCCTACCTAAATAAATCCAAGCTAAGCATGTTTTAATAGTGTGATTTGGCCACCTGAACATCCTACCTAAATAAATCCAAGCAGCATGTTTTAATAGTGTGATTTGGCCACCTGAACATCCTACCTAAATAAATCCAAGCAGAAGCATGTTTTGATAGTGTGATTTGGCCACCTGAACATCCTACCTAAATAAATCCAAGCAGATGTTTTAATAGTGTGATTTGGCCACCTGAACATCCTACCTAAATAAATCCAAGCTTGAAGATGTTTTAATAGTGTGATTTGGCCACCTGAACATCCTACCTAAATAAATCCAAGCTTGAAGCATGTTTTAATAGTGTGATTTGGCCACCTGAACATCCTACCTAAATAAATCCAAGCAGTGTTTTAATAGTGTGATTTGGCCACCTGAACATCCTACCTAAATAAATCCAAGCAGTGTTTTAATAGTGTGATTTGGCCACCTGAACATCCTACCTAAATAAATCCAAGCTTGAAGCATGTTTTAATAGTGTGATTTGGCCACCTGAACATCCTACCTAAATAAATCCAAGCAGAAGCATGTTTTAATAGTGTGATTTGGCCACTGAACATCCTACCTAAATAAATCCAAGCAGAAGCATGTTTTAATAGTGTGATTTGGCCACCTGAACATCCTACCTAAATAAATCCAAGCAGTAAGCATGTTTTAATAGTGTGATTTGGCCACCTGAACATCCTACCTAAATAAATCCAAGCAGTAGTTTTAATAGTGTGATTTGGCCACCTGAACATCCTACCTAAATAAATCCAAGCTTGAAGCATGTTTTAATAGTGTGATTTGGCCACCTGAACATCCTACCTAAATAAATCCAAGCAGTAGTTTTAATAGTGTGATTTGGCCATCTGAACATCCTACCTAAATAAATCCAAGCAAGCATGTTTTAATAGTGTGATTTGGCCACCTGAACATCCTACCTAAATAAATCCAAGCAGTAGTTTTCATAGTGTGATTTGGCCATCTGAACATCCTACCTAAATAAATCCAAGCAGTAAGCATGTTTCATAGTGTGATTTGGCCACCTGAACATCCTACCTAAATAAATCCAAGCAGTAAGCATGTTTAATAGTGTGATTTGGCCATCTGAACATCCTACCTAGATATGTACGATGGAGCCATTAACCACGTAAGGTAGCATATTTTGATAAGGTAGCATGGATTGATAGACTAGACCATAAATTTACTCTACGGTAGGATGTTTTGACAAGGTATGACGTTTTGTCAGAACACCGGCTCCCATTCAATTTATGTTTTGATGCGCCAGTGCAGACATTGGGTGGGTGTTTTGTTATGATTGTACATGATATGCAAAATCATGCAGATAAACATATCAGTAGCAGCCTCCTGATTTACGTACTGTAATAGTGTTTGTTCAGACAGAAACATACATTTAAGTTTTACTGTTTATTCTCTGAAGTGTAGCCAGAGCAGTTTATCTGATTGCACATTGTTCTGTATGTATAACAACATATGGCTAATAGTTTTGGTTTGTCTGTAGCTCTGCTTGTGTTATCAGTCACATGCTCTAGCAGTTCATACAAAGAGGAACCATGTGGCTTCAGCAACAGAAGTTGATGGCCATTAAGATTTCTCTCTCACTTAGCAGTCCAGACTGCAATTGCAGTACACATTTCTCATATGTTGGTTTTGTTCATATTGGGTTAAGAGGGGTTTTTAGGATAGATCTTAAATACTCATGAGGATTGTTTAAGTTAACCGACTTGAAAGTAGTGACATTAATAATCTTCTCAGGACGGAGAAAAGACCAAACTTGGAGTGGGCTGAGACATAGCAGCAGTAATGCCAGACATGCTGCTTGCTAATCTAAGGTTAGTTGGAGTGCTGACTAATACTGACATTCTTCTAGTGTCAAGCGACCTTTAACCCACTGAATATTTATGGAGGTCTTAAAGCATCAGTAGTCACAACAATTATGCATTCTAACAATGCAAAAGCACAGTTCTAAATATAAGAACTGGATCATATGTGAAAAGAAACTCCTTAAAACACACAAGTTTCTGAATATTTTCGTAATTTGCACAACCATTTCTTTCAGTCATTCTGCAAAAAAGAATGCTTAAAACCATATTGCTCATGGGGACATTTTGATATTGCAATTATATCACCTTGGAGCTTTGCTTTTAAGTAACAGGCATTGTTATACTGTCTCTTAATAATGTGAAAATATAACATCGAACCCTCAAATAATTACATTTTGACCTATCTGATTTTGTTTTGCTCATTTTTATTCAGGTCTGTTGGCCCTCACAAGTCAACTAAAATATGGCACACATAGATTTTACACAAAACCCCAGGATAGTCCATTCTCTATATGACAATTAACTAACAGTACAATAGTGTCCCAAAGCCCCAATTATTCCTAAAACAATATTTCTCTTTGACAAAGGCTGTAAATTATAACTTCAAAGAACCAGACAGAGACACAAATATGCAAACAACCCCATTTCCAAAAAAGCTTTGCACTGTATAAAATGTAGATATAAACCAAATGAAACTATAAACCACAACAGAAGATAAATAATATCATACGAGCAAAAAAGATCTTAAGCGAATTGGATCAGGGCTATGTTTACCACTGTGTATCGTACCCTCTTTTTTAACAACAGCCTGTAAATGTTCTGGAACTGAGGAGACCAGCTGCTGGACGTTTGGAGAGGAATTTTGTCCCGTTCTTGTCTGATATAGGATTCCAGATCCTCAACTGTCTTTTTTTTTTTTTTTTTTAAATCATACTTTTAATTACATGATCCACCAAATGTTTTCTTAGATGTGTTGCTGCCATTAAAATGAAAGTTACCTAATATTTTTAATACGCATGTGGCAAGGATGCTTAAAACCATATTGCTCATGGGGACATTTTGATATTACAATTATATCACCTTGGAGCTTTGCTTTTAAGTCCTTGCCACTCCAGACCATTACAGACTACAGGACCACCAAACCCTCCCCACATCCTCTGATGCCTCCTTCCTCAACGAGCTCAACAACTTTTATGCTCGTTTTGAGCGAGGCAACCCCACAACCACAACCATAACAGACATGACGCCAGACCACCAACCTCTGACTCTCTCCCCCACCGATGTAGGAGCGGTGCTGAGCAGGATCAATGTCCACAAGGCTGCAGGTCCTGATGGTATCCCGGGCGTGTTCTCAGAGCGTGTTCTGGGGAGCTTGCAGGAGTCCTGACAGACATATTCAACCTGTCCTTGGCCCACGCTGTGGTACCGGCCTGCTTCAAATCCACCTCCATCGTCCCGATACCCAAAAACTCCAACCCATCTAGCCTCATTGACTACCGCCCAGTAGCCCTCACCCCCATCATCACTAAGTGCTTAGAGCAGCTGGTCTTAGCACACTTCAAATCCTGTCTCCCCCCACCCTGGACCCCACCAATTTGCATACCGCCAGAACAGGAGCACAGAGGATGCAGTGTCCATCGCACTGCACTCTGTCCTCTCACACCTGGACAACAACAACACCTACGCCAGAATGCTGTTTATAGACTTCAGTTCAGCATTCAACACAATCCACCCTCACAACTCATCAGGAAACTGACAGACCTGGGCATCAGTTCCCTCATCTGCAAATGGTTACTGGACTTCCTGACCAACCGCCCCAACATGTCCGACTGGATAACCGCTGCTCATCAACAATCACAATGAACACCGGTGTACCACAAGGCTGTGTGATGAGCCCTTTCCTCTACTCCCTCTTCACCCACGACTGCAGACCTGCTGATGGTTCCAACACCATCATTAAGTTTGCAGATGACACCACGGTGATTGGCCTCATCAGTGACAACGACGAGGCCGCCTACAGGGAGGAGGTGGATCGTCTGGCTGAGTGGTGCGACACAAACAACCTGCTGCTTAACACCGAGAAGACTAAGGAGCTCATCGTGGACTACAGGAGGAATGCTGACCCACATCCACCCATCCACATTAAGGGGACGGCTGTGGAGCGTGTGAGCAGCTTCAAGTTCCTGGGAGTCCACATCTCCGAGGATCTCACCTGGACGACCAACTGCTCCAAGCTGGTCAAGAAGGCTCACCAGCGCCTCTTCTTCTTGAGGACTCTGAGGAAGAACCACCTGTCCTCAGACATCCTGGTGAACTTCTATCGCTGCACCATCGAGAGCATCCTGACCAACTGTATAACAGTCTGGTACGGGAACTGCTCTGCCTCGGACCGGAAGGCGTTGCAGAGGGTCGTGAAAACTGCCCAGCGCATCGCCGGAGCACCACTTCCTGCCATAAAGGACATCTACAGGAAGCGGTGTCTGAAAAGGGCTGGGAAAATCATCAGAGACCCAGTCACCCATCACATAGACTCTTCACCCTCCTGCCCTCTGGGAGGCGCTACAGGAGCCTCCGGACTAAGACCACCAGGTACCGGAACAGCTTCTTCCCCACAGCTGTCAGACTCCTGAACTCTGCCTCCTGACATCTGACCCACGTTAAACTCATGGACTGAACATACACACACCCACAACCACTAGCACTTTACCACTACTGTATAGTTCTGTGTAGATAATCATTCTGTACATACGATAATTTTTAATCCCACAACTGTTTATAACTTACATAGTTCACATTCTGTATAACTGTATTTCTCAGATTTCTGTATAGTTTTATTTCATATTTATATCCTGTTCATAGCCTGTACATAGCTTGTACTCACTACAGCCTGTACATACTTATAGTTATAGAATATTCATAACATACTTCACACTGTGTACATTATAACATACCATAATAGACCCATTTCTGTAATATACTTACACATCTCTATTATTGCTAATTTATATTGTAATATATCTATATCACGACTAAAGCACTTTCTGGATGGATGCAAACTGCATTTCGTTGCCCTGTACCTGTGACATGTGCAATGACAATAAAGTTGAATTCTATTCTATTCTATTCTATTCTAATGAAATAGTAAAATGTCTTAGTTTAAACATTTTACTTGTTTTCTATATTTTATTTTTAAGAAAACATGAGTTTAAGAGATTTTTATTTGCGGTCCAGGAATTTCAGTGGCCATGTGTCTGGGCTGATGCTTGCTGATAACTAGAAGAACCAGTTGCTTGTATTTGTCTGGTGATTCAAAGATATCCGGCAACCGTACAGCGCTCTGACTACTGCGTCCAAAGTGTTTATAAAATCAACAAAAATGTTATTCAATGCACTGTTCTTGCAGTCGTACTAGTATAACGATCATGTCCACAGTGTGTCTGTGAAGGTTCTCAGTCATCCAGGTCATCGTAGTTAAAGGAGTTTGCAAAGAAAAGCGTCTGGACTTCTTTAAGTTGCTTGAAGACGTTTCACCTCTCATCCGAGAAGCTTCTTCAGTTCTAAGGTCAAATGGCCGAGAGTCCCAGATTTAAACCCAGTGGGAGTATCCCCCAATGAGGGACAAAGGACCCCCTGGTGATCCTCTAATCACATGCGCCAAGGTGTGAGAGCGGGTGTGGGACCTAATCAGCCAGGGTTTCAGGTGAGCCCATTGTGAAACCTGGCCCCACCTTGTCATGTGAATTCCTGAGGTCAGATGGACCTCGGCCATTTGACCTTAGAACTGAAGAAGCTTCTCGGATGAGAGGTGAACTCCTTTGACCATGTCCACAGTGGGTGAAAGACTGGAAGCCACACTGCTTTCAGGAAAAATCTCTTCTAATAGATATTTCTGAAGGTGACAGAGGATTTGGGCTACAGTAGCAATTTAGCAGCAACAGCAAGAAGGTAAATTTCACAATGGTTTCCACAGTCTGCACAGTGCACAGTCTTTTTTGTTTGTACATTGTGAAGATTTGAGCATCCACGTATCCTTGTTTTTGAACAGCTAGAACAGTTTTCTATGCTCCCAGCACTTGTTGAAGTATTTTCTATCTTTCCGACCACTGTATTGATATATTTGTACAGGCAATCAATTCCAGGAGCTGTAGTCAGATGTGCATTTGTCTGTGTAAGCTGGCTGGTAGCACCAATGTTTCTTCAAAGCTTGGGTCATCAGTCTTCAGAGGGATTAAGGCTGCTGTCCGTTAAAATCCCAGCAAAAAAATGCTTCCTTGAACCGGTGAATGAGGGAAGTTGTGTAAAGTGCTTTGAGTGCTCAGGCAGGGCAGGAAAGCACTATAAAGAATCAGTCCATTTACTTTAAAGTACCATCACTCAGTAGAAAATGCTAAAACAAGGCACATGAGCACTCAGCAAAACAAACATCTGTATTGCACAAGTTTACACATTTTTCCACTTGTTTTATATTCCCATATTTCCCACAACAAATCTCCGTTATGGACAAAATGTTTTCACAACATGACTCACATTTAATTTTTGATTTAATAAGTGTAGCAGTTTAGACTCGAAGCTTCTACTGAGGTGACCTGCTTCCACAGCTACGTCAGACTTGATACAGAGGTAGCACTCTTACAATCCTCTGTCTACAAATAGGGCAATATTGCTGTGGCAGAGCCTGGTAGCAGGTGTGGCAGCAGCACACGTGTCCACAGTCCAACAAGACACAGATACAGGGCTGATTGAGGCAAATAACACACATGGCCACGCCTTGAAGGTTGTCCTGTCCTGGTACATTATTTTGCTGTCTTGCGGCTTCAGCCAGCAGTCTGTTAAATTCCTTTCTTTCCTGCTCCCTGTGAGCCTCAAGGTGGCGGTAGTAGCGTAACCTGGCCCAGAAATTGATTGCTGCCCTGCAAAGCAGAAATAATGACCTACACTTTCCACCAAAAAGTTCTCATTCTCTCCTTGTGTGGCGTCGAAGTCCACTGGGTC
>NW_020329375.1:0-27375 GCF_001858045.2 Oreochromis niloticus | reverse complement strand
TGGCCACCTGAACATCCTACCTAAATAAATCCAAGCAGCAGTTTTAATAGTGTGATTTGGCACCTGAACATCCTACCTAAATAAATCCAAGCAAGCATGTTTTAATAGTGTGATTTGGCCACCTGAACATCCTACCTAAATAAATCCAAGCAGTGTTTTAATAGTGTGATTTGGCCACCTGAACATCCTACCTAAATAAATCCAAGCAGTAGTTTTAATAGTGTGATTTGGCCACTGAACATCCTACCTAATAATCCAAGCTTGAAGCATGTTTTAATAGTGTGATTTGGCCACCTGAACATCCTACCTAAATAAATCAAGCAGCATGTTTTAATAGTGTGATTTGGCCCCTGAACATCCTACCTAAAAAATCCAAGCAGTAGTTTTAATAGTGTGATTTGGCCACCTGAACATCCTACTAAATAAATCCAAGCTTGAAGCATGTTTTAATGTGTGATTTGGCCACCTGAACATACCTACCTAAATAAATCCAAGCAGTAGTTTTAATAGTGTGATTGGCCACCTGAACATCCTACCTAAATAAATCCAAGCAGTAGTTTTAATAGTGTGATTTGGCCACCTGAACATCCTACCTAAATAAAT
The DNA here is from genome assembly GCF_001858045.2 of Oreochromis niloticus. NCBI lineage: Eukaryota > Metazoa > Chordata > Actinopteri > Cichliformes > Cichlidae > Oreochromis > Oreochromis niloticus. The sequence continues at coordinate 26,772 of NW_020329375.1, read as the reverse complement.
CCAAGCAGTAGTTTTAATAGTGTGATTTGGCCACCTGAAACATCCTACCTAAATAAATCCAAGCAGTAGTTTAATAGTGTGATTTGGCCACCTGAACATCTACCTAAATAAATCCAAGCAGCAGTTTTAATAGTGTGATTGGCCACTGAACATCCTACCTAAATAAATCCAAGCAGTAGTTTTAATAGTGTGATTTGGCACCTGAACATCCTACCTAAATAAATCCAAGCAAGTTTTAATAGTGTGATTTGGCCACCTGAACATCCTACCTAAATAAATCCAAGCAGTAGTTTTAATAGTGTGATTTGGCCACCTGAACATCCTACCTAAATAAATCCAAGCAGTAGTTTTAATAGTGTGATTTGGCCACCTGAACATCCTACCTAAATAAATCCAAGCAGTAGTTTTAATAGTGTGATTTGGCACCTGAACATCCTACCTAAATAAATCCCAAGCAGTAGTTTTAATAGTGTGATTTGGCCACCTGAACATCCTACCTAAATAAATCCAAGCAGGTTTATAGTGTGATTTGGCCCCTGAACATCCTACCTAAATAAATCCAAGCGAAGTGTTTTAATAGTGTGATTTGGCCACCTGACATCCTACCTAAATAAATCCAAGCAGTAGTTTTAATAGTGTGATTTGGCCACCTGAACATCCTACCTAAATAAATCCAAGCAGCATGTTTTAATAGTGTGATTTGGCCACCTGAACATCCTACCTAAATAAATCCAAGCGAAGCATGTTTTAATAGTGTGATTTGGCCACCTGAACATCCTACCTAAATAAATCCAAGCAGTAGTTTTAATAGTGTGATTTGGCCACCTGAACATCCTACCTAAATAAATCCAAGCAGTAGTTTTAATAGTGTGATTTGGCCACCTGAACATCTACCTAAATAAATCCAAGCAGTAGTTTTAATAGTGTGATTTGGCCACCTGAACATCCTACCTAAATAAATCCAAGCAGAAGCATGTTTTGATAGTGTGATTTGGCCACCTGAACATCCTACCTAAATAAATCCAAGCAGTAGTTTTAATAGTGTGATTGGCCACCTGAACATCCTACCTAAATAATCCAAGCAGAGCATGTTTATAGTGTGATTTGGCCACCTGACATCCTACCTAAATAAATCCAAGCAGTGTTTTATAGTGTGATTTGCCACCTGAACATCCTACCTAAATAAATCCAAGCAGTAGTTTTGATAGTGTGATTTGGCCACCTGAACATCCTACCTAAATAAATCCAAGCAGTAGTTTTAATAGTGTGATTGGCCACCTGAACATCCTACCTAAATAAATCCAAGCAGTAGTTTTAATAGTGTGATTTGGCCACCTGAACATCCTACCTAAATAAATCCAAGCAGTAGTTTTAATAGTGTGATTTGGCCACCTGAACATCCTACCTAAATAAATCCAAGCAGTAAGTTTTAATAGTGTGATTTGGCCACCTGAACATCCTACCTAAATAAATCCAAGCAGTAGTTTTAATAGTGTGATTTGGCCATCTGAACATCCTAACTAAATAAATCCAAGCAGTAGTTTTAATAGTGTGATTTGGCCACCTGAACATCCTACCTAAATCAATCCAAGCAGTAGTTTTAATAGTGTGATTTGGCCACCTGAACATCCTACCTAAATAAATCCAAGCTTGAAGCATGTTTTAATAGTGTGATTTGGCCACCTGAACATCCTACCTAAATAAATCCAAGCTTGAAGCATGTTTTAATAGTGTGATTTGGCCACCTGAACATCCTACCTAAATAAATCAAGCTTGAGCATTTTAATGTGTGATTTGGCCACCTGAACATCCTACCTAATAATCAAGCAGTAGTTTAATAGTGTGATTTGGCCACCTGAACATCCTACCTAAATAATCCAAGCTTGAAGCATGTTTTAATAGTGTGATTTGGCCACCTGAACATCCTACCTAAATAAATCCAAGCTTGAAGCATGTTTTAATAGTGTGATTTGGCCACCTGAACATCCTACCTAAATAAATCCAAGCAGTAGTTTTAATAGTGTGATTTGGCCACCTGAACATCCTACCTAAATAAATCCAAGCTTGAAGCATGTTTTAATAGTGTGATTTGGCCATCTGAACATCCTACCTAAATAAATCCAAGCTTGAAGCATGTTTTAATAGTGTGATTTGGCCACCTGAACATCCTACCTAAATAAATCCAAGCAGTAGTTTTAATAGTGTGATTTGGCCACCTGAACATCCTACCTAAATAAATCCAAGCTTGAAGCATGTTTTAATAGTGTGATTTGGCCATCTGAACATCCTACCTAAATAAATCCAAGCTTGAAGCATGTTTTAATAGTGTGATTTGGCCACCTGACCATCCTACCTAAATAAATCCAAGCAGTAGTTTTTATAGTGTGATTGGCCACCTGAACATCCTACCTAAATAAATCCAGCAGTAGTTTTAATAGTGTGATTTGGCCACCTGAACATCCTACCTAAATAAATCCAAGCTGAAGCATGTTTTAATAGTGTGATTTGGCCACCTGAACATCCTACCTAAATAAATCCGCTTGAAGCATGTTTTAATAGTGTGATTTGGCCACCTGAACATCCTACCTAAATAAATCCAAGCAGTAGTTTTAATAGTGTGATTTGGCCACCTGAACATTCTACCTAAATAAATCCAAGCAGTAGTTTTAATAGTGTGATTTGGCCACCTGAACATCCTACCTAAATAAATCCAAGCAGGAAGCATGTTTTAATAGTGTGATTTGGCCACCTGAACATCTACCTAAATAAATCCAAGCAGTAGTTTTAATAGTGTGATTTGGCCACCTGAACATCCTACCTAAATAAATCCAAGCAGGAAGCATGTTTTAATAGTGTGATTTGGCCACCTGAACATTCTACCTAAATAAATCCAAGCAGTAGTTTTAATAGTGTGATTTGGCCACCTGAACATCCTACCTAAATAAATCCAAGCAGTAGTTTTAATAGTGTGATTTGGCCACCTGAACATCCTACCTAAATAAATCCAAAGCATGTTTTAATAGTGTGATTTGACCACCTGAACATCCTACCTAAATAAATCCAAGCAGTAAGATGTTTTAATAGTGTGATTTGGCCACCTGAACATCCTACCTAAATAAATCCAAGCAGTGGATGTTTTAATAGTGTGATTTGGCCACCTGAACATCCTACCTAAATAAATCCAAGCAGTAAGATGTTTTAATAGTGTGATTTGGCCACCTGAACATCCTACCTAAATAAATCAAGCAGTAAGGAGTTTTAATAGTGTGATTTGGCCACCTGAACATCCTACCTAAATAAATCCAAGAGTAAGCATGTTTAATAGTGTGATTTGGCCACCTGAACATCCTACCTAAATAAATCCAAGCAGGAAGCATGTTTTAATAGTGTGATTTGGCCACCTGAACATCCTACCTAAATAAATCCAAGCAGGAAGCATGTTTTTAATAGTGTGATTTGGCCACCTGAACATCCTACCTAAATAAATCCAAGCAGTAGTTTTAATAGTGTGATTTGGCCACCTGAACATCCTACCTAAATAAATCCAAGCTTGAAGCATGTTTTAATAGTGTGATTTGGCCACCTGAACATCCTACCTAAATAAATCCAAGCAGTAGTTTTAATAGTGTGATTTGGCCACCTGAACATCCTACCTAAATAAATCCAAGCAGTAAGCATGTTTTAATAGTGTGATTTGGCCACCTGAACATTCGACCTAAATAAATCCAAGCAGTAGTTTTAATAGTGTGATTTGGCCACCTGAACATCCTACCTAAATAAATCCAAGCGAAGCATGTTTTAATAGTGTGATTTGGCCACCTGAACATCCTACCTAAATAAATCCAAGCAGTAAGGATGTTTTAATAGTGTGATTTGGCCACCTGAACATCCTACCTAAATAAATCCAAGCAGTAGTTTTAATAGTGTGATTTGGCCACCTGAACATCCTACCTAAATAAATCCAAGCAGTAGCATGTTTAATAGTGTGATTTGGCCACCTGAACATCCTACCTAAATAAATCCAAGCAGTAGCATGTTTAATAGTGTGATTTGGCCACCTGAACATCCTACCTAAATAAATCCAAGCAGTAGTTTTAATAGTGTGATTTGGCCACTGTTTTAATAGTGTGATTTGGCCACTGAACATCCTACCTAAATAATCCAAGCAGTAAGGATGTTTTAATAGTGTGATTTGGCCACCTGAACATCCTACCTAAATAAATCCAAGCTTGAAGCATGTTTTAATAGTGTGATTTGGCCACCTGAACATCCTACCTAAATAAATCCAAGCAGTAGTTTTAATAGTGTGATTTGGCCACCTGAACATCCTACCTAAATAAATCCAAGCTGAAGCATGTTTTAATAGAGTGATTTGGCCACCTGAACTCCTACCTAAATAAATCCAAGCTTGGAAGCATGTTTTAATAGAGTGATTTGGCCACTGAACATCCTACCTAAATAAATCCAAGCGAAGCTGTTTTAATAGTGTGATTTGGCCACCTGAACATCCGACCTAAATAAATCCAAGCAGTAGTTTTAATAGTGTGATTTGGCCACCTGAACATCCTAAAAACACTAAATAAATCCACGCATTAAAAAAGCAGTGTTTTAATAGTGTGATTTGGCCACCTGAACATCCTACCTAAATAAATCCAAGCGAAGCATGTTTTAATAGTGTGATTTGGCCACCTGAACATCCTACCTAAATAAATCCAAGCAGTAAGCATGTTTAATAGTGTGATTTGGCCACCTGAACATCCTACCTAAATAAATCCAAGCAGTAAGCATGTTTTAATAGTGTGATTTGGCCACCTGAACATCCTACCTAAATAAATCCAAGCAGTAAGCATGTTTTAATAGTGTGATTTGGCCACCTGAACATCCTACCTAAATAAATCCAAGCATAAGCATGTTTTAATAGTGTGATTTGGCCACCTGAACATCCTACCTAAATAAATCCAAGCAGTAAGCATGTTTTAATAGTGTGATTTGGCCACCTGACATCCTACCTAAATAAATCCAAGCAGTAAGCATGTTTTAATAGTGTGATTTGGCCACCTGAACATCCTACTAAATAAATCCAAGCAGTAAGCATGTTTTAATAGTGTGATTTGGCCACCTGAACATCCTACCTAAATAAATCCAAGCAGTAAGCATGTTTTAATAGTGTGATTTGGCCACCTGAACATCCTACCTAAATAAATCCAAGCAGGAAGCATGTTTTAATAGTGTGATTTGGCCACCTGAACATCCTACCTAAATAAATCCAAGCAGTAAGCATGTTTTAATAGTGTGATTTGGCCACCTGAACATCCTACCTAAATAAATCCAAGCAGGAAGCATGTTTTAATAGTGTGATTTGGCCACCTGAACATCCTACCTAAATAAATCCAAGCGAAGCATGTTTTAATAGTGTGATTTGGCCACCTGAACATCCTACCTAAATAAATCCAAGCAGTAAGCATGTTTTAATAGTGTGATTTGGCCATCTGAACATCCTAACTAAATAAATCCAAGCTTGAAGCATGTTTTAATAGTGTGATTTGGCCACCTGAACATCCTACCTAAATAAATCCAAGCAGTAAGCATGTTTTAATAGTGTGATTTGGCCACCTGAACATCCTACCTAAATAAACAAGCATGTTAATAGTGATTTGGCATGAACACCTAAATAAATCCAAGCTTGAAGCATGTTTTAATAGTGTGATTTGGCCACCTGAACATCCTACCTAAATAAATCCAAGCAGTAAGCATGTTTTAATAGTGTGATTTGGCCATCTGAACATCCTACCTAAATAAATCCAAGCAGTAGTTTTAATAGTGTGATTTGGCCACCTGAACATCCTACCTAAATAAATCCAAGCAGTAAGTGTGTTGGCAGAATCCTATAATCAGTGCATGTTTTATAGTGTGATTTGGCCATCTGAACATCCTACCTAAATAAATCCAAGCAGGAAGCATGTTTTAATAGTGTGATTTGGCCATCTGAACATCCTACCTAAATAAATCCAAGCAGTAGTTTTAATAGTGTGATTTGGCCACCTGAACATCCTACCTAAATAAATCCAAGCAGTAAGCATGTTTTAATAGTGTGATTTGGCCACTGAACATCCTACCTAAATAAATCCAAGCAGTAAGCATGTTTTAATAGTGTGATTTGGCCATCTGAACATCCTACCTAAATAAATCCAAGCTAAGCATGTTTTATAGTGTGATTTGGCCACTGAACATCCTACCTAAATAAATCCAAGCAGTAAGCATGTTTTAATAGTGTGATTTGGCCATCTGAACATCCTACCTAAATAAATCCAAGCTTGAAGCATGTTTTAATAGTGTGATTTGGCCACCTGAACATCCTACCTAAATAAATCCAAGCAGTAAGCATGTTTAATAGTGTGATTTGGCCACCTGACATCCTACCTAAATAAATCCAAGCGTAAGCATGTTTTAATAGTGTGATTTGGCCACCTGAACATCCTACCTAAATAAATCCAAGCAGTAAGCATGTTTTAATAGTGTGATTTGGCCACCTGAACATCCTACCTAAATAAATCCAAGCTTGAAGCATGTTTTAATAGTGTGATTTGGCCACCTGAACATCCTACCTAAATAAATCCAAGCAGTAAGCATGTTTTAATAGTGTGATTTGGCCACCTGAACATCCTACCTAAATAAATCCAAGCTTGAAGCATGTTTTAATAGTGTGATTTGGCCACCTGAACATCCTACCTAAATAATCCAAGCATGTTTTAATAGTGTGATTTGGCCACCTGAACATCCTACCTAAATAAATCCAAGCAGTAGCATGTTTAATAGTGTGATTTGGCCACCTGAACATCCTACCTAAATAAATCCAAGCTTGAAGCATGTTTAATAGAGTGATTTGGCCACCTGAACATCCTACCTAAATAAATCCAAGCAGTAGTTTTAATAGTGTGATTTGGCCACTGAACATCCACCTAAATAAATCCAAGCAGTAGTTTTAATAGTGTGATTTGGCCATCTGAACATCCTACCTAAATAAATCCAAGCTGAAGCATGTTTTAATAGAGTGATTTGGCCACCTGAACATCCTACCTAAATAAATCCAAGCAGTAGTTTTAATAGTGTGATTTGGCCACCTGAACATCCTACCTAAATAAATCCAAGCTTGAAGCATGTTTTAATAGTGTGATTTGGCCACCTGAACATCCTACCTAAATAAATCCAAGCAGTAGTTTTAATAGTGTGATTTGGCCACCTGAACATCCGACCTAAATAAATCCAAGCAGTAGTTTTAATAGTGTGATTTGGCCACCTGAACATCCTACCTAAATAAATCCAAGCTTGAAGCATGTTTTAATAGTGTGATTTGGCCACCTGAACATCCGACCTAAATAAATCCAAGCAGTAGTTTTAATAGTGTGATTTGGCCACCTGACCATCCTAACTAAATAAATCCAAGCAGTAGTTTTAATACTGTGATTTGGCCACCTGAACATCCTACCTAAATAAATCCAAGCTTGAAGCATGTTTTAATAGTGTGATTTGGCCACCTGAACATCCTACCTAAATAAATCCAAGCAGTAAGGATGTTTTAATAGTGTGATTTGGCCACCTGAACATCCTACCTAAATAAATCCAAGCTTGAAGCATGTTTTGATAGTGTGATTTGGCCACCTGAACATCCTACCTAAATAAATCCAAGCTTGAAGCATGTTTTGATAGTGTGATTTGGCCACCTGACATCCTACCTAAATAAATCCAAGCTTGAAGCATGTTTTGATAGTGTGATTTGGCCACCTGACCATCCTACCTAAATAAATCCAAGCTTGAAGCATGTTTTGATAGTGTGATTTGGCCACCTGACCATCCTACCTAAATAAATCCAAGCTTGAAGCATGTTTTGATAGTGTGATTTGGCCATCTGAACATCCTACCTAAATAAATCCAAGCAGGATGCATGTTTTGATAGTGTGATTTGGCCACCTTAACATCCTACCTAAATAAATCCAAGCAGGAAGCATGTTTTCATAGTGTGATTTGGCCACCTGACCATCCTACCTAAATAAATCCAAGCTTGAAGCATGTTTTGATAGTGTGATTTGGCCACCTGACCATCCTACCTAAATAAATCCAAGCTTGAAGCATGTTTTGATAGTGTGATTTGGCCACCTGACCATCCTACCTAAATAAATCCAAGCTTGAAGCATGTTTTCATAGTGTGATTTGGCCACCTGAACATCCTACCTAAATAAATCCAAGCAGGAAGCATGTTTTGATAGTGTGATTTGGCCACCTGAACATCCTACCTAAATAAATCCAAGCTTGAAGCATGTTTTGATAGTGTGATTTGGCCACCTTAACATCCTACCTAAATAAATCCAAGCAGGAAGCATGTTTTCATAGTGTGATTTGGCCACCTGACCATCCTACCTAAATAAATCCAAGCTTGAAGCATGTTTTGATAGTGTGATTTGGCCACCTTACCATCCTACCTAAATAAATCCAAGCTTGAAGCATGTTTTGATAGTGTGATTTGGCCACCTGAACATCCTACCTAAATAAATCCAAGCAGGAAGCATGTTTTGATAGTGTGATTTGGCCACCTGACCATCCTACCTAAATAAATCCAAGCTTGAAGCATGTTATGATAGTGTGATTTGGCCACCTGAACATCCTACCTAAATAAATCCAAGCAGGAAGCATGTTTTGATAGTGTGATTTGGCCACCTGAACATCCTACCTAAATAAATCCAAGCAGGAAGCATGTTTTGATAGTGTGATTTGGCCACCTGACCATCCTACCTAAATAAATCCAAGCTTGAAGCATGTTTTGATAGTGTGATTTGGCCACCTGACCATCCTACCTAAATAAATCCAAGCTTGAAGCATGTTTTGATAGTGTGATTTGGCCACCTGAACATCCTACCTAAATAAATCCAAGCAGGAAGCATGTTTTGATAGTGTGATTTGGCCACCTGAACATCCTACCTAAATAAATCCAAGCAGGAAGCATGTTTTGATAGTGTGATTTGGCCACCTGACCATCCTACCTAAATAAATCCAAGCTTGAAGCATGTTTTCATAGTGTGATTTGGCCACCTGACCATCCTACCTAAATAAATCCAAGCTTGAAGCATGTTTTGATAGTGTGATTTGGCCATCTGAACACCCTACCTAAATAAATCCAAGCAGTAGTTTTAATAGTGTGATTTGGCCACCTGAACATCCTACCTAAATAAATCCAAGCTTGAAGCATGTTTTGATAGTGTGATTTGGCCACCTGAACATCCTACCTAAATAAATCCAAGCATTTTTGGGATGGCACCTAATCCTACTAATAATCCAAGCAGGAGCATGTTTTATAGTGTGATTTGGCCACCTGACATCCTACCTAAATAAATCCAAGCAGAAGCATGTTTTATAGTGTGATTTGGCCACCTGACCATCCTACCTAAATAAATCCAAGCTTGAAGCATGTTTTTATAGTGTGATTTGGCCACCTGACCATCCTACCTAAATAAATCCAAGCTTGAAGCATGTTTTGATAGTGTGATTTGGCCACCTGACCATCCTACCTAAATAAATCCAAGCTTGAAGCATGTTTTGATAGTGTGATTTGGCCACCTGACCATCCTACCTAAATAAATCCAAGCTTGAAGCATGTTTTATAGTGTGATTTGGCCACCTGACATCCTACCTAAATAAATCCAAGCAGAAGCATGTTTTGATAGTGTGATTTGGCCACCTGACATCCTACCTAAATAAATCCAAGCTTGAAGCATGTTTTATAGTGTGATTTGGCCACCTGAACATCCTACCTAAATAAATCCAAGCAGGAAGCATGTTTTATAGTGTGATTTGGCCACCTGAACATCCTACCTAAATAAATCCAAGCTTGAAGCATGTTTTGATAGTGTGATTTGGCCACCTAACATCCTACCTAAATAAATCCAAGCAGGAAGCATGTTTTATAGTGTGATTTGGCCACCTGACCATCCTACCTAAATAAATCCAAGCTTGAAGCATGTTTTGATAGTGTGATTTGGCCACCTGAACATCCTACCTAAATAAATCCAAGCAGGAAGCATGTTTTGATAGTGTGATTTGGCCACCTGACATCCTACCTAAATAAATCCAAGCAGGAAGCATGTTTTGATAGTGTGATTTGGCCACCTGAACATCCTACCTAAATAAATCCAAGCAGGAAGCATGTTTTGATAGTGTGATTTGGCCACCTGACCATCCTACCTAAATAAATCCAAGCTTGAAGCATGTTTTGATAGTGTGATTTGGCCACCTGACATCCTACCTAAATAAATCCAAGCTTGAAGCATGTTTTGATAGTGTGATTTGGCCACCTGAACATCCTACCTAAATAAATCCAAGCAGGAAGCATGTTTTGATAGTGTGATTTGGCCACCTGACATCCTACCTAAATAAATCCAAGCTTGAAGCATGTTTTGATAGTGTGATTTGGCCACCTGACCATCCTACCTAAATAAATCCAAGCTTGAAGCATGTTTTGATAGTGTGATTTGGCCACTGACACCTACCTAAATAAATCCAAGCATGTTTTAATAGTGTGATTTGGCCACCTGAACATCCTACCTAAATAAATCCAAGCAGGAAGCATGTTTTGATAGTGTGATTTGGCCACCTGAACATCCTACCTAAATAAATCCAAGCAGAGTTTTATAGTGTGATTTGGCCACCTGACATCCTACCTAAATAAATCCAAGCTTGAAGCATGTTTTCATAGTGTGATTTGGCCACCTGAACATCCTACCTAAATTAATCCAAGCTTGAAGCATGTTTTGATAGTGTGATTTGGCCACCTGAACATCCTACCTAAACAAATCCAAGCAGTAAGGATGTTTTAATAGTGTGATTTGGCCACCTGACCATCCTACCTAAATAAATCCAAGCAGTAGTTTTAATAGTGTGATTTGGCCACCTGAACATCCTACCTAAATAAATCCAAGCTTGAAGCACGTTTTAATAGTGTGATTTGGCCACCTGAACATCCTACCTAAATAAATCCAAGCAGGAAGCATGTTTTGATAGTGTGATTTGGCCATCTGAACATCCTACCTAAATAAATCCAAGCTTGAAGCACATTTTAATAGTGTGATTTGGCCACCTGAACATCCTACCTAAATAAATCCAAGCAGTAAGGATGTTTTAATAGTGTGATTTGGCCACCTGACCATCCTACCTAAATAAATCCAAGCAGTAGTTTTAATAGTGTGATTTGGCCACCTGAACATCCTACCTAAATAAATCCAAGCTTGAAGCACGTTTTAATAGTGTGATTTGGCCACCTGAACATCCTACCTAAATAAATCCAAGCAGGAAGCATGTTTTGATAGTGTGATTTGGCCATCTGAACATCCTACCTAAATAAATCCAAGCAGGAAGCATGTTTTGATAGTGTGATTTGGCCACCTGAACATCCTACCTAAATAAATCCAAGCAGTAGTTTTCATAGTGTGATTTGGCCATCTGAACATCCTACCTAAATAAATCCAAGCAGTAAGCATGTTTCAATAGTGTGATTTGGCCACCTGAACATCCTACCTAAATAAATCCAAGCAGTAAGCATGTTTCAATAGTGTGATTTGGCCATCTGAACATCCTACCTATAGATATGTACGATGGAGCCATTAACCACGTAAGGTAGCATATTTTGATAAGGTAGCATGGATTGATAGACTAGACCATAAATTTACTCTACGGTAGGATGTTTTGACAAGGTATGACGTTTTGTCAGAACACCGGCTCCCATTCAATTTATGTTTTGATGCGCCAGTGCAGACATTGGGTGGGTGTTTTGTTATGATTGTACATGATATGCAAAATCATGCAGATAAACATATCAGTAGCAGCCTCCTGATTTACGTACTGTAATAGTGTTTGTTCAGACAGAAACATACATTTAAGTTTTACTGTTTATTCTCTGAAGTGTAGCCAGAGCAGTTTATCTGATTGCACATTGTTCTGTATGTATAACAACATATGGCTAATAGTTTTGGTTTGTCTGTAGCTCTGCTTGTGTTATCAGTCACATGCTCTAGCAGTTCATACAAAGAGGAACCATGTGGCTTCAGCAACAGAAGTTGATGGCCATTAAGATTTCTCTCTCACTTAGCAGTCCAGACTGCAATTGCAGTACACATTTCTCATATGTTGGTTTTGTTCATATTGGGTTAAGAGGGGTTTTTAGGATAGATCTTAAATACTCATGAGGATTGTTTAAGTTAACCGACTTGAAAGTAGTGACATTAATAATCTTCTCAGGACGGAGAAAAGACCAAACTTGGAGTGGGCTGAGACATAGCAGCAGTAATGCCAGACATGCTGCTTGCTAATCTAAGGTTAGTTGGAGTGCTGACTAATACTGACATTCTTCTAGTGTCAAGCGACCTTTAACCCACTGAATATTTATGGAGGTCTTAAAGCATCAGTAGTCACAACAATTATGCATTCTAACAATGCAAAAGCACAGTTCTAAATATAAGAACTGGATCATATGTGAAAAGAAACTCCTTAAAACACACAAGTTTCTGAATATTTTTCGTAATTTGCACAACCATTTCTTTCAGTCATTCTGCAAAAAAGAATGCTTAAAACCATATTGCTCATGGGGACATTTTGATATTGCAATTATATCACCTTGGAGCTTTGCTTTTAAGTAACAGGCATTGTTATACTGTCTCTTAATAATGTGAAAATATAACATCGAACCCTCAAATAATTACATTTTGACCTATCTGATTTTGTTTTGCTCATTTTTATTCAGGTCTGTTGGCCCTCACAAGTCAACTAAAATATGGCACACATAGATTTTACACAAAACCCCAGGATAGTCCATTCTCTATATGACAATTAACTAACAGTACAATAGTGTCCCAAAGCCCCAATTATTCCTAAAACAATATTTCTCTTTGACAAAGGCTGTAAATTATAACTTCAAAGAACCAGACAGAGACACAAATATGCAAACAACCCCATTTCCAAAAAAGCTTTGCACTGTATAAAATGTAGATATAAACCAAATGAAACTATAAAACCACAACAGAAGATAAATAATATCATACGAGCAAAAAAGATCTTAAGCGAATTGGATCAGGGCTATGTTTACCACTGTGTATCGTACCCTCTTTTTTAACAACAGCCTGTAAATGTTCTGGAACTGAGGAGACCAGCTGCTGGACGTTTGGAGAGGAATTTTGTCCCGTTCTTGTCTGATATAGGATTCCAGATCCTCAACTGTCTTTTTTTTTTTTTTTTTTAAATCATACTTTTAATTACATGATCCACCAAATGTTTTCTTAGATGTGTTGCTGCCATTAAAATGAAAGTTACCTAATATTTTTAATACGCATGTGGCAAGGATGCTTAAAACCATATTGCTCATGGGGACATTTTGATATTACAATTATATCACCTTGGAGCTTTGCTTTTAAGGTCCTTGCCACTCCAGACCATTACAGACTACAGGACCACCAAACCCTCCCCCACATCCTCTGATGCCTCCTTCCTCAACGAGCTCAACAACTTTTATGCTCGTTTTGAGCGAGGCAACCCCACAACCACAACCATAACAGACATGACGCCAGACCACCAACCTCTGACTCTCTCCCCCACCGATGTAGGAGCGGTGCTGAGCAGGATCAATGTCCACAAGGCTGCAGGTCCTGATGGTATCCCCGGGCGTGTTCTCAGAGCGTGTTCTGGGGAGCTTGCAGGAGTCCTGACAGACATATTCAACCTGTCCTTGGCCCACGCTGTGGTACCGGCCTGCTTCAAATCCACCTCCATCGTCCCGATACCCAAAAACTCCAACCCATCTAGCCTCATTGACTACCGCCCAGTAGCCCTCACCCCCATCATCACTAAGTGCTTAGAGCAGCTGGTCTTAGCACACTTCAAATCCTGTCTCCCCCCCACCCTGGACCCCCACCAATTTGCATACCGCCAGAACAGGAGCACAGAGGATGCAGTGTCCATCGCACTGCACTCTGTCCTCTCACACCTGGACAACAACAACACCTACGCCAGAATGCTGTTTATAGACTTCAGTTCAGCATTCAACACAATCCACCCCTCACAACTCATCAGGAAACTGACAGACCTGGGCATCAGTTCCCTCATCTGCAAATGGTTACTGGACTTCCTGACCAACCGCCCCCAACATGTCCGACTGGATAACCGCTGCTCATCAACAATCACAATGAACACCGGTGTACCACAAGGCTGTGTGATGAGCCCTTTCCTCTACTCCCTCTTCACCCACGACTGCAGACCTGCTGATGGTTCCAACACCATCATTAAGTTTGCAGATGACACCACGGTGATTGGCCTCATCAGTGACAACGACGAGGCCGCCTACAGGGAGGAGGTGGATCGTCTGGCTGAGTGGTGCGACACAAACAACCTGCTGCTTAACACCGAGAAGACTAAGGAGCTCATCGTGGACTACAGGAGGAATGCTGACCCACATCCACCCATCCACATTAAGGGGACGGCTGTGGAGCGTGTGAGCAGCTTCAAGTTCCTGGGAGTCCACATCTCCGAGGATCTCACCTGGACGACCAACTGCTCCAAGCTGGTCAAGAAGGCTCACCAGCGCCTCTTCTTCTTGAGGACTCTGAGGAAGAACCACCTGTCCTCAGACATCCTGGTGAACTTCTATCGCTGCACCATCGAGAGCATCCTGACCAACTGTATAACAGTCTGGTACGGGAACTGCTCTGCCTCGGACCGGAAGGCGTTGCAGAGGGTCGTGAAAACTGCCCAGCGCATCGCCGGAGCACCACTTCCTGCCATAAAGGACATCTACAGGAAGCGGTGTCTGAAAAGGGCTGGGAAAATCATCAGAGACCCCAGTCACCCATCACATAGACTCTTCACCCTCCTGCCCTCTGGGAGGCGCTACAGGAGCCTCCGGACTAAGACCACCAGGTACCGGAACAGCTTCTTCCCCACAGCTGTCAGACTCCTGAACTCTGCCTCCTGACATCTGACCCACGTTAAACTCATGGACTGAACATACACACACCCACAACCACTAGCACTTTACCACTACTGTATAGTTCTGTGTAGATAATCATTCTGTACATACGATAATTTTTAATCCCACAACTGTTTATAACTTACATAGTTCACATTCTGTATAACTGTATTTCTCAGATTTCTGTATAGTTTTTATTTCATATTTATATCCTGTTCATAGCCTGTACATAGCTTGTACTCACTACAGCCTGTACATACTTATAGTTATAGAATATTCATAACATACTTCACACTGTGTACATTATAACATACCATAATAGACCCATTTCTGTAATATACTTACACATCTCTATTATTGCTAATTTATATTGTAATATATCTATATCACGACTAAAGCACTTTCTGGATGGATGCAAACTGCATTTCGTTGCCCTGTACCTGTGACATGTGCAATGACAATAAAGTTGAATTCTATTCTATTCTATTCTATTCTATTCTAATGAAATAGTAAAATGTCTTAGTTTAAACATTTTACTTGTTTTCTATATTTTATTTTTAAGAAAACATGAGTTTAAGAGATTTTTATTTGCGGTCCAGGAATTTCAGTGGCCATGTGTCTGGGCTGATGCTTGCTGATAACTAGAAGAACCAGTTGCTTGTATTTGTCTGGTGATTCAAAGATATCCGGCAACCGTACAGCGCTCTGACTACTGCGTCCAAAGTGTTTATAAAATCAACAAAAATGTTATTCAATGCACTGTTCTTGCAGTCGTACTAGTATAACGATCATGTCCACAGTGTGTCTGTGAAGGTTCTCAGTCATCCAGGTCATCGTAGTTAAAGGAGTTTGCAAAGAAAAGCGTCTGGACTTCTTTAAGTTGCTTGAAGACGTTTCACCTCTCATCCGAGAAGCTTCTTCAGTTCTAAGGTCAAATGGCCGAGAGTCCCAGATTTAAACCCAGTGGGAGTATCCCCCCAATGAGGGACAAAGGACCCCCTGGTGATCCTCTAATCACATGCGCCAAGGTGTGAGAGCGGGTGTGGGACCTAATCAGCCAGGGTTTCAGGTGAGCCCATTGTGAAACCTGGCCCCACCTTGTCATGTGAATTCCTGAGGTCAGATGGACCTCGGCCATTTGACCTTAGAACTGAAGAAGCTTCTCGGATGAGAGGTGAACTCCTTTGACCATGTCCACAGTGGGTGAAAGACTGGAAGCCACACTGGCTTTCAGGAAAAATCTCTTCTAATAGATATTTCTGAAGGTGACAGAGGATTTTGGCTACAGTAGCAATTTAGCAGCAACAGCAAGAAGGTAAATTTCACAATGGTTTCCACAGTCTGCACAGTGCACAGTCTTTTTTGTTTGTACATTGTGAAGATTTGAGCATCCACGTATCCTTGTTTTTTGAACAGCTAGAACAGTTTTCTATGCTCCCAGCACTTGTTGAAGTATTTTCTATCTTTCCGACCACTGTATTGATATATTTGTACAGGCAATCAATTCCAGGAGCTGTAGTCAGATGTGCATTTGTCTGTGTAAGCTGGCTGGTAGCACCAACTGTTTCTTCAAAGCTTGGGTCATCAGTCTTCAGAGGGATTAAGGCTGCTGTCCCAGTTAAAATCCCAGCAAAAAAATGCTTCCTTGAACCGGTGAATGAGGGAAGTTGTGTAAAGTGCTTTGAGTGCTCAGGCAGGGCAGGAAAGCACTATAAAAGAATCAGTCCATTTACTTTAAAGTACCATCACTCAGTAGAAAATGCTAAAACAAGGCACATGAGCACTCAGCAAAACAAACATCTGTATTGCACAAGTTTACACATTTTTCCACTTGTTTTATATTCCCATATTTCCCACAACAAATCTCCGTTATGGACAAAATGTTTTCACAACATGACTCACATTTAATTTTTGATTTAATAAGTGTAGCAGTTTAGACTCGAAGCTTCTACTGAGGTGACCTGCTTCCACAGCTACGTCAGACTTGATACAGAGGTAGCACTCTTACAATCCTCTGTCTACAAATAGGGCAATATTGCTGTGGCAGAGCCTGGTAGCAGGTGTGGCAGCAGCACACGTGTCCACAGTCCAACAAGACACAGATACAGGGCTGATTGAGGCAAATAACACACATGGCCACGCCTTGAAGGTTGTCCTGTCCTGGTACATTATTTTGCTGTCTTGCGGCTTCAGCCAGCAGTCTGTTAAATTCCTTTCTTTCCTGCTCCCTGTGAGCCTCAAGGTGGCGGTAGTAGCGTAACCTGGCCCAGAAATTGATTGCTGCCCCTGCCAAAGCAGAAATAATGACCTACACTTTCCACCAAAAAGTTCTCATTCTCTCCTTGTGTGGCGTCGAAGTCCACTGGGGTCAGGAAGTACTGTGAACCGTTAGAAGGGGGTCGAAGACTCAGAGTGCCATCTGTGTCCAGCTTCAACTCGCCTACACCCGTAATATTTGTCCCCACCTGGAACAAAGGTGTGTCACTTATCAAAAAGAATAAATTATTAATTGTCAACGGAGAGTTGTACTTAGTAGTCAGTATAAGCTTTTAATGATATAAGTTTGCATATGATAGAATACTGTATGTTGACCTTTTGATGACTTAGACTGTTGTCCACTACAGGACTGTTTTATAAATTCTTTCTCACAGCTGAACAAGCTGTTATTATTTCACTCCTGCCAGGAAGAGGAGAGCTGGACACTCTTATCTGACGCTCCCTAACAAGAAGAGAGGCCGTGTCCTTCTGTATCCCACAACACACATGCATACACCTAAACCGCTCTTATCTTCACTCCCTACGCACTAACTTTCCTCTGCCTATGAATAGACGTATTCACTGTTGTATTATTTTTGCATATAAATAAAGACAAGTGCAAGAACAGAGCGCTGATCACAGGGCCCCCACTCTGTTGTGAGCGTTCTGTGACCGCCCTTGTATACAAGTGAAAAACACAGCGTCTGTGTGTGTTTCTACCCTTAGACTTAGCTGAAGAAGTGTCTTTAGAATAAATCTCTTGACATTTATTTTGGTCCTTCGTAGCCGGGGCAGAAACATCAGAACTGTTATCTGTGACTCTGTTCCAGGATCCAGCACTGATTCCTGACGCCGTGGGAGCCAGCACCGAAGTCTGTGCACAGCCCTCTTAGACGAGGCCGAAAGCCCTGGAACGTTTAAATTCGGGTCCAGGCCGGTGTTTTTAGTCTGGTCCACGGCGGTGGGATTCAGTCTGACGATCCGAACCACCAGTGAGACGTCTGAGGGTGAGAAACACTATTTTTGATATATAAAACGGCTGCGAAGGTTTTAAGAAACGCGTAAAATAAAATGATAAAATAGGTTAAGTTTGCCAACAGGCCAAAGGAACTAAGTTTAGACCAGTTTCAGAGGTAGCTGTTAAATACTTCGTGACAAATTAGCGCGCAAATGTCTATCTGTGTGTATGTGTGTATGTGTCTAGAAGTAAGTTGATTTTACAGCACAATACGCTGCTGAACTACTTCTATTTTATTTGTTTTCTTTGCTGAGGCTCACGTACTGGTGACAAATGAGAACGGTTGAGTTTTATCTCGTAAAACTGATACCGCTTCATTTTTTAGAAGTGAAGTAGAAGGGCGTATCAGCAACCACTCTGAAGTCAAGCGTGCCAGTGACAGCCCAGCAAAATCTTTGACAATGGGGAATAAACAAGCAAAATTAACACCTGATGAGGAATGTTTAGAAAAACAACAAACCAAACAATAATCCAAAAGAAAGGGAGAGGAATGCACAGGGCAGGAGTAGGGGGTAGAGGCAGGCCTAGACACACACCAAGCAGTGGTTTTAGTACTACATGCTGGAGGTGTGGAAAAGAGGGACATTTTGTACGTGACTGTAAGAAACAAAGAAGCAGTTCAGACTAGGAAGAATATAATAATCCCTCGTCAAGTAAAAGATTAGAGATCAAAGTTTAAAAAGGGCTGGATACAGACCCAACTGAATACATATAAATACAAGAGGAATAAAGTGGAATAAGCAAAAGGTTAAATTGAATTAGAGCTTATCTCTACTGTATTCAAACTAATAAAAGCAAGGATAACAACCTGTAAACTGGTATTAACAATGAAACATAGTTAGGATGAAGACTGTGCCCAGACTGAATAGAATGAAAGAAAATACATAACTCACACAAACACATATTAAATGAAATAGAGAGATGCATGAGGTATATTAAGGTTGTGTCATTGTTCAGCCAAGGAAAGTGTGTGAAAAGGAAAATGTCTCCAGCTTGGGAAGGGGTGAGACTGCAGCTCACCCTCAGCCCTTGGTGGACACAAATAAAATATAAATAAAATATTGTAATATACTATTGCTGTTATATAAAAAGATAATAACATTAATAATAACATAATATTAATATGAAGAGGCACCTCAGTCAGCTATGATGTGAGGTGGATAATTGTTAAAAGTAGTCTGCATCAAGCTTAAGGTTGCTCAAATTCAGTATAATGACATATGAAATGAAGAAAATAAAGAAAATATGTAAACTACTTAAGTGCATAGAGGCACTTGACCTGCTCGAAAACCTGTCATCCTAGATGAGACATTGCTGAAATATAGAGCACACCTATACTAACAACTAAAAACCCTGTATACAACAGCTAAAGCTACACAATTGAGAAGCTGAATTAAATATATGGTCACTGCTAAGCTGATGAGCAGGTTACACATTTTTAGAGCAGGAGCTGCATAGGAACACATCAGGGGAGGGAAACAGCTATTAAAGCTCAAACATGAAGCTGTCTGTGGGCTCAGTTTTTTTCCCTCACGCTTCTGATTTGTTTTTGGCAGCAGCCTTTTTGCATCCTGACTCGTGTGTAAAGCGTTCAAGCCATTGGTAACTTGTTTTTGTTTTGTTTTGTTTTTTGTTTTGTGGGGTTGAAAAATGAATAAATCTGTGATCATACTTGTGGATCACAGTGGCACATAATGATTAGGCATATGATTTACTAATGCAGATGTAATAACTTTATTCTAAAATTCAGGGAGAACAAACAAGAACAACATCTTCAGTTGTGTCTTGTTGTTGTTCTCTGTGCAGTGTGCTGAGTTTTGTTTTTGTTTCTTTTCTTTTTTGAAATGTTGCTTGAGTGATGAGTACTGTAACTTCTGAAGTAGCTCTCACCATGTGTCCTTGATGATGATAAGTCCAGAGCCAGCTGAGAGCTGGGTTGTCTGTTTTTTGTTTTGAAATGTAATTTTTGTTTTGAAAAAAAAAGGGGGGGGGGGTTGTGTTTCTCAGCAAAGAACAACTACAATTTCATTTTCAGTTTTTGAGAAAGGAGAATTTATAACAACAATAATAATAATAATAAAACAAAGAGTGATGTTTTGCTTAAGTGTTGAAGCAGGCTAATACTGCAACATATAAATAAACTCCAATTATGGAGACTTGAAGTCACATGCTTAGGGCACACCCTCAGGTGAAGGCAGAAAGCTACTAAACAAAGAAAAGAAGCTATATAAAATGCGCCACAGCCACAAACTAAGCATTCATATTCTTTCTAACTCTTAGTGAGCCTGAGTTATGACCTTGGCTCCCTGTTTTTCTGCTTCCACCAAGGGTGGGGTGACGCTCCCGTGGCATGTGCTCTGTTCTCTTTACTATCACAAAGAAAAAAAGAGAGAGAGAGGCCCCTACTCTCTGAATACAATATTCTTTTCATAACTCGGCAGTATGAAATGTCATGAAACAGTGTAACTCACTCACAATAAATCAGCAGCATAGGATAATACAAACCTATCTAATAAATCTAATGATTTTCACATTCTTTTAACTCAGAAGTATGATGTGGCCTACAGCAGTATCATGATTCACTCATTTTGATTATAGGTATAATGTAATATATAACAGCATAATAATCTCACAACTGCTTCAAGCACATTTGCCTTTCTTAACACACGCGAGTGAAAGGCAACTGTTGAGAAAATGCTCTTTTGGGTGAAACAGTCCCAGAGGCCTTGCATGCAAGCTACTAATACACATACATGCAATGAAGAACAGCTTACACTACAGCACACACTATGCATGCGCCTATATCTCTCATTAGTGTTAAAACAGGGAAAACTTAATAGTTTTGTTATCAAATGCTGAAGTTTATCCACTACTAACAAATAAACTCTCTGGGTTGCAGGACAACAACTTCAAAAAGAACGACACTGGTATGACCAACCAGTGATGAAACAACAAAATTAGTGGTTAAGAGTCAAATTGTGAGATGTTTTCTGCTGATTGAATCATACAAGTGATTACTGAAGGAAGGGAAATTCTCTTTTTGTGCTTTTAAACATGATCTTACGAATTTTACCATGTACCTGTGTTGTCCTGTCAACTTGGTGGGTTATGAGTTGATTATATGGTGAGAAAAACACAAAAAAAGGGGGGAGAGAAGGCTGACACAGGGCCTGGCCCGGTGTTTCTCCCCTCTCTGAATAACACAGCCAATACAACATCATTTCCTGTTCGTCTGTTTTTGTTTTGTTTTTGTTTTTCTCTTTATGTTTGATTACAGGCTGCTTTGCCAGCCCGGAAAGCCGAGGCTGACCTGGACTCCTGCTCTCCCCTCTACCATCTCTGACCCTGACCCTGACCAAATACTGCAGCAGCTGGACCCATAACAACAATCTAAAATGTCAACAGTGCTACAGGAAAGCGATCTCATGCAGCAGAGACGGAGAACGTTAAATTCAAGGCCCGTTTCACTACACGGGGGAGATTTCCAGACAGCTTCAGCTGACAGAGCTGTGACGAGACGCCCATTAAGCCCGAATGAAAAGTAAGGCCGAGCAAAAGAATGCTGACCTTGATAACTTTGCATTTAACACTGTGCAGGACAGTGATGGACCAACACGGATGATCGGGCAGCAGAAGAAAGGGCGTTCCAGAGACAGGAGGAGCAACTGAGGTCAAAAGGCACCTCAGAATGGACAAACACAGAAGAAGAAAGGACTGCCCCAATTGGGGCCAAAACCAGGACAGACTGAACTTTGAGCAGCAGCAGCAGCAGCAGCAATGGTCGCAACCGGACTGAAAAGGAGGAGGGCAGGACCCCAGGGCACGCTTCAGGCCGTGGTTTACCCAAAACACCAGAACAGGAAAGTGATAAACACGCCAACATACACAAACATACACATCTACACACACTGACTCAGAATGAAGAGAAACACACACCTGCACAGACGTGCACTTGTTGATTGAGTGAGAAATGACACACACACACATCAGACAATGTACACTCATCAAACATGACTGACGCCCTGAACGCCTTGAGACAGATCCAGCAGGCTCAAACTCAGGACTATGTAAATAATACAAGTGACTGCTAAAAAGACTACTACTGCCTTTTCACTGTGCAATACTTTTTGTTAAAAACCAACGGTGCAATAGACTTCAATACTTGAAATACTTGAAATACTTGCAATTCCTTTGTATTCTTATTCTTATTTATTCTATTTATCCCTTTTGTATTTTTACTTTTATTTTGTGTTTTTATAACATGTATACTGCCATGTCTGAAACTCATGATTAACCGTATAATTGTTTCCACTGTTGCTGCATACATAGCCGTGACAAATGATGATGATGACCCCGACCTGTTGGAGCATGAAGACTTTGTGTGATTAATGATGATGTGACAGAAAATGTACAACAAGATGTTACATACTGATATCTCACTTCAAAGTTATACTGACAACAGGAGGGAATGTCAACGGAGAGTTGTACTTAGTAGTCAGTATAAGCTTTTAATGATATAAGTTTGCATATGATAGAATACTGTATGTTGACCTTTTGATGACTTAGACTGTTGTCCACTACAGGACTGTTTTATAAATTCTTTCTCACAGCTGAACAAGCTGTTATTATTTCACTCCTGCCAGGAAGAGGAGAGCTGGACACTCTTATCTGACGCTCCCTAACAAGAAGAGAGGCCGTGTCCTTCTGTATCCCACAACACACATGCATACACCTAAACCGCTCTTATCTTCACTCCCTACGCACTAACTTTCCTCTGCCTATGAATAGACGTATTCACTGTTGTATTATTTTGCATATAAATAAAGACAAGTGCAAGAACAGAGCGCTGATCACAGGGCCCCCACTCTGTTGTGAGCGTTCTGTGACCGCCCTTGTATACAAGTGAAAAACACAGCGTCTGTGTGTGTTTCTACCCTTAGACTTAGCTGAAGAAGTGTCTTTAGAATAAATCTCTTGACATTAATATTGGCAGTAAATTAGGCTTTATGAAGTGAACACTAATTCATTCAAGTTTGAATATAATGACTTACTTTGAGAATTCCCTCGATCTCCAGTTGACCTTTTGGCTTCTCCCCAGTAAAGTACTGTCCAACGAGGTCACCCAAACTGTGACTGACCTGGTGAAACTTCTCATATGTGACCTCCTTGTCCAGACCAGCGGCCGGTAAAGGCGACAGGACTCTGATTTCGGTATTATCCAGTCCCTCTAATAAAAAGGGCACCGCCTCTAGTTTCTCATGCAAGAGTCATTTATTATCTGTCCTGTAGTGATGGGAATTCCGGCTCTTTATAGAGAACCGGCTCTTTCGGCTGTGTTTGTCTCTAAGGGTCACCATAAATATACTTTATTTATTCACGCTACATAAAATGTAATAAATAAATTATAAAGTACAAAAACAACTATTTACACTTCAACTTTTAACTATTTAAATTTTCAGCTTTTCCTTTTAAACAAGTTAAAGTGAAACAACACAAAACACTGCAAACCACAACACAATAAAATATAAATTAAAATATGCAAACAAAAGAAGATGCACATTCTCTGTCATATAGGCCTGGGATTTTTGTGGAGAGTGTTTTCCTGCTTGGAATTGCATATATAGGATTCACTGCATGAATAAACTTTCTGAATCCTTTATCATCCGTAAATGAAAATAGTCGTGGATGATTACTATACCTTTCTGATGTGATGAGGTTGTCTCTTGTTCTTGCCCTGGCTCTCTTTCTCTCTCTCTCCCTCCTGCTCTGTTCCTGTGCTACTGCGACTGTAACTACCGTGTAACTTCAAAGAGCCGGCTCTAAGAGCTGTTTCGTTCGCGACGCATCACTACTGTCCTGCAAAGGTAACGTGAGGAACAGTTTGCACATGTGATAACAAGGAGAAATGTTAGATGTACTGGAATTTCAGCTTGCTCTAATGATGTTCTCACCATGTACGTAAAAGTCGTTCCACAACAGCCTGGGTTCTTTCACCATGAATTTGTGCAGCATGCCAACATTGTCTTTGTTGTACCAACTAATGAGAGGCCTTCTAGCTGGTTTTACGGCACCTAAATGTATATGAGCACACATACAGTAACAGGGAACGAGAGGCAGGCTGGTATACAAGTTTTCAGATTAAATAAATAAATTTTCTAGTCCTCATCAAAACAAAAAAAGACTGATTACCTTCAATGATGACATGCTGTAGACATGCTCCTGGAGTAACCTTCAAAATGTTAACCATGGAGAATTCTGGAAACATGGAGCACACACTGTAAATAAGACTGACTAATTAATAACTCGTGCATTTGCTTGTCCAGTAGTTATGTCTTTGTTGCGTGTTAATCAGCTCACTGTAAATGGATACTTTTCGGTGCAGTGCTAGCGATCACCAAGTTGCTATTAATTGTATAAATGACTGGTTGAAATACTAAATCTTTCAAAAGAACCAGTTTAGCTTGAGAAAAGAAAAGATATGTCCCTAACAGATCCTTGTGGATTTACATCAAGACAGATGCCGATGGCATGAGCTAAAAGAACACATCAGGAAGTAATCAAGAAACTCAAAAGACTAAAAGTGCACAACATAAACAGCTAAAAACTGAATAGAAAGGACGACGGGTTTCAGAAGGACAGAATAAACCTTTACATAAAATGGTCATTGTTTAAATTCTCACGCCCTCTTCTGTGAAATGTCAATTGCAGCCTGATCTCATACAACTCCCCATCAATAGCCTTGCATCTGTCCATTGCCACTATTTCTTCTTGCACAAATGCAGCCACTTCCAAGTTTGATTTTTTCCTTCAAAATACTATTCCAGTTTTACTCTTGAAATTTTGTTTCTATTCTTAAAATGCCAATTTTTGCATTTGGTCCTAATTCTCCATCTTAACTTTCTTGTGCAAAAAAGCCACAGGCTTCCATCACCTACAGCTTTATAACAGCATTTGCAAGTTTATATTTACAATGTGTAATGCAATATAGTGAAGAAAAACTAAATGTTATAATATTGATATAAAGCTCACCTTGTAAATTTAAACTACTCTCCATCCTTTTGTGTTATTTCTCTACCCAGGTTATTTCTTCAAATCTCTATATCTATATCTGAGAGGGACCTTAACTCTTCCATCAAAAACACATGAGCTCTAATCTCTAATCAGGGGTTTAAAGTAGAAGATCCTTAGAGGTTTAGTCTTCCAATAAAGCTAATTACACAAAATTAACAACAATGACACACACAATCTACATATATGTACACACATTATAATACAAAAATCAAACACAACAAAATGCAACCAGGCACAGACTAGAGTACATTAAAATACCATAACAAAACAGCAAATATTAACAGCTGCATCACTCCTTCGGTTGAATTTAAACGATGCCAATTAGACTCCAACACCTTTCCTCCTGCTTGGCAGCTCCAATAAATAATAAATACATGTCAGCTTTGGTAATGAAGGTGTGAATTTGGTAGTTCAAACTGCTAAATCTCTTCAGGTCTGATCAGAGACACAGGACATCTTTATTCCAACAATTCTCTGTGAAATGTATTTCTGGGGTCCAGCAGCAAAAACATCAAAACACAGTAAAGTGACTCAGGAGCTCAATAATATAATACAGTATGACAAAAAAAGACCAATCCAGCTTACTATGGTAAGAGTTAGAGAAGTTGGAGCACCAATAAGAAATAGAAAAAGCAAACAAACAAATGTGACTCCAAAGTATGAAAGAAAATGATTTTGGACACTAGCTGCTCTTGATCATTCTGGCATTAAAGTCAAAACCTCAACAAGCTACAGTCAGGCATTATTTGTTGGAAAGCGTAAATAAAATGTATTTGCATCTTATGAAGGTTCATTTCTGTGTTGTGCCTTTTAAAATACGGTGTGTTTACATGCTGTTATTCTCCAGATCGCTAGCAGCTAACAACAAGGTTAGCTGCTAGCCAGCTAACGTTGCCATGGTTCCAGTGACCTCTAAAGATTTTTTTTTTATTATCCTTGAACAGTCATATAAGCAACACTTATTAGTTTATAAAACACAGATATTTCAACACGAATTAGAACTAATAATAAGTTGTTTTTTAGCAGGAGGAGAGAGAGAGTTTGAGTTTGAGTTTGGAGTCTAGGGTCCTCCCAGCATAGGGTTAAAGTGGTTAGGTTTAGGATTAACCTCAGCTTTGGGCTTCAGGGATTAGGTTAAGTCCAGCATAGGGCTAAAACTGGTTAAGGTTAGGATCAACCTCAGGTCAGGATGCTACATCAGTAAATGCACAATCAGTGACAGTGATATTGATGATAACAACAGCAACAATAGAAACAGTAATAAGAGACTATTATATACATTAGGGACTTAGTCCCTTTTCATTTAACCCTTTGGGGTGTACTGTGTCTAATTTGGCAATCCAGACTCTCTCAGCCTTTCTCCTCTGCTGAGCTGTCCATCTGGATTTGCCGTATCATTGTGGCCCTGACAGATTCCCAGCCATGTGAT
>NW_020329374.1:10000-16717 GCF_001858045.2 Oreochromis niloticus | reverse complement strand
CCACATGCTCCCTGCTCTAGTCCACCACTAGCTTCTTTTCTGCAGTTACCCTCCGCTGCGTATCCAGCATGGACCTTGCCCTCCAGCAGGCCCCGGGGACCGACTTGCTCCGCTGCTCTAGTCCCCCAGTAGCTTTCCTTCTCCTGCAGTTACGCTCCACCAATATCCAGCATGGTCCTTGACCTCCAGCAGGCCCTGGGACCCACATGCTCCCTTCCTAGTCCCCAGTAGCTTCTTCTCTTGTGGTTACATAGCACCGGGTCTCCACCATGGACCTTGACCTCCAGCAGGCCCCGGGGACCCACATCCTCCCCTGCTCTAGTCCCGCACTAGCTTCTTCTCTTGCAGTTACCTCCGCCACATATCCAGTATGGACCTTGCCCTCCAGCAGGCCCCGGGAACCCACATGCTCCCCTTCTCTAGTCCCCCAGTAGCTTCTTCTCTTGTGGTTACATAGCACCGCGTCTCCACCATGGTCCTTGACCTCCAGCAGGCCCTGGGACCCACTGCTCCCCTTCTCTAGTCCCCAGTAGCTTCTTCTCTTGCGTTACATAGCACGCGTCTCCACCATGGACCTTGACCTCCAGCAGGCCCCGGGGACCCACATCACACCTTGCTCCTGTCTCCCTTGCGGCTGGAAAGATCCATTTTTGTGCACTGGCCCTGCTGCTACTCATATCCAGCATGGACCTTGACCTCCAGCAGGCCCCGGGGACCCACTTGCTCCCCTGCTCTAGTCCCCAGTAGCTTCTTTTTCTGCAGTTACCTCCACTGCATATCCAGCATGGACCTTGCACTCCCGCAGGCCCCAGGGGACCCACATGCTCCCCTGCTCTAGTCCACCACTAGCTTCTTTTTCTGCAGTTACCCTCCGCTGCGTATCCAGCATGGACCTTGCCCTCCAGCAGGCCCGGGGACCGACTTGCTCCGCTGCTCTAGTCCCCCAGTAGCTTTCCTTCTCCTGCAGTTACGCTCCACCACATATCCAGCATGGTCCTTGACCTCCAGCAGGCCCCGGGGACCCACATGCTCCCCTGCTCTAGTCCCCCAGTAGCTTCTTCTCTTGCGGTTACTAGCACCGCGTATCCACCATGGACCTTGACCTCCAGCAGGCCCCGGGGACCCACATGCTCCCCTGCTCTTGTCCCCCACTAGCTTCTTCTCTTGCGGTTACATAGCACCGCGTATCCACCATGGACCTTGACCTCCAGCAGGCCCCGGGGACCCACATGCTCCCCTGCTCTAGTACCCAGTAGCTTTCCTTTCTTGCGGTTACATAGCACCGCGTATCCACCATGGACCTTGACCTCCAGCAGGCCCGGGACCCACACTTAAGCCCCCTCCCACTAACAAGCAAAACACCACTGGCAAAATCCTCATGCCCTGGTACTCCATAAAGTAAATTCAAACGTGCCCCTGGTACACTGGGCAGAAACACTTTGCCACACACTCCGCGTGCGTATGGCAGGACAATGTTTCTACACGCCCCAGTTACACTGCACATATACTATCTGCTGGAAACAATCCTTGTGCGTATGGTAGGACAATGTTTCTACACGCCCCTGGTACACTGGGCAGAAACACGTGTCCACACACTCCCCTCGTGCATATGGTACGACAACATTTCCACATGCCCCTGGTACACTGGGCAGAAACACTTTGCCACAAACACTCCTCATGCGAATGGCAGGACAATGTTTCTACACGCCCCAGGTACACTGCACATATACTATCTGCTAGACACAATCCTTGTGCGTATGGTAGGACAATGTTTCTACCCCCCGGTGCACTGGGCAGAAACACGTTGCCACACACACTCCTCGTGCATATGGTACGACAACGTTTCCACATGCCCCTGGTACACTGGGGAAACACTTTGCCACACACTCCGCGTGCGTATGGCAGGACAATGTTTCTACACGCCCCAGGTACACTGCACATATACTATCTGCTGAACACAATCCTTGTGCGTATGGTAGGACAATGTTTCTACGTCCCCCCCCGCTACACTGGGCAGAAACACGTTGCCACACACACTAACCTCGTGCATATGGTACGACAACGTTTCCACATGCCCCTGGTACACTGGGGAGAAACACTTTGCCACACACTCCGCGTGCGTATGGCAGGACAATGTTTCTACACGCCCCAGGTACACTGCACATATACTATCTGCTGAACACAATCCTTGTGCGTATGGTAGGACAATGTTTCTACGTCCCCCCCGCTACACTGGGCAGAAACACGTTGCCACACACACTCCCCTCGTGCATATGGTACGACAACGTTTCCACATGCCCCTGGTACACTGGGCAGAAACACTTTGCCACAAACACTCCTCGTGCGAATGGCAGGACAATGTTTCTACACGCCCCAGGTACACTGCACATATACTGTCTGCTAGACACAATCCTTGTGCGTATGGTAGGACAATGTTTCTACGCCCCCCACTGCTACACTGGGCAGAAACACGTTGCCACACACACTCCCCTCGTGCATATGGTACGACAACGTTTCCACATGCCCCTGGTACACTGGGTAGAAACACTTTGCCACAAACACACCTCGTGCATATGGTACGACAACGTTTCCACATGCCCCTGGTACACTGGGTAGAAACACTTTGCCACAAACACACCTCGTGCATATGGTACGACAGCGTTTCCACATGCCCCTGGTACACTGCCCCGATACCAGCCTGAAACGCGCTCCCCTCGTGCTTATGGTACGACAGCGTTTCCACATGCCCCTGGTACACGGACCAGAAACACTTTGTCACGTCCGCTGTACGCGCCCTCCTCGCTAGCTAATTGCTGATCTCCCCCAATTCCAGGGGCTCCGGGGACCACCATCACATCTTCCTTTCTCCCTTGCTGCTGAAAAAGATGCATGCTTCTCCACTGGCCCTGCTGCTACTCTCTCTCCATTTGGCCGAGGCGGTGAGTCGGCCTCCTGTCTCCTTTACGGTCGAAAAAGATGTGCTTTTGGAGCACTGGCCCTGCTGCTACTCTGACCACCTCTAGCTAATTGCTGATCTCCCCCACTTCCAGGGGCCCCGGGGACACACCATCACATCTTCCTTTCTCCCTTACGGCTGAAAAAGGTGCATGTTGCTCCACTGGCCCTGCTGCTGTTGTGTCTCCATTTGGCCGAGGGGGTGAGTCGGCCTCCTGTCTCCCTTACGGTCGGAAAAGATGTGGTGCTGCTGCTGCTGCTGCTGCTGCACTGGCCCTGCTGCTACTCTCTCTCCATTTGGCCGAGGGGGTGAGTCGGCCTCCTGTCTCCCTTACGGTCGGAAAAGATGTGCTGCTGCTGCTGCTGCTGCTGCACTGGCCCTGCTGCTACTCTCTCTCCATTTGGCCGAGGCAGTGAGTCGGCCTCCTGTCTCCTTTACGGTCGAAAAAGATGTGCTGCGGCTGCACTGGCCCTGCTGCTACTCATATCCAGCATGGACCTTGACCTCCAGCAGGCCCCGGGGACCCACATGCTCCCTGCTCTAGTCCACAACTAGCTTCTTTTTCTGCAGTTACCCTCCACTGCATATCCAGCATGGACCTTGCCCTCCAGCAGGCCCCGGGGACCGACTTTCTCCCCTTCTCTAGTCCCCAGTAGCTTCTTCTCTTGCGGTTACATAGCACCGCGTATCCACCATGGACCTTGACCTCCAGCAGGCCCCGGGGACCCACAATTAAGCCCCCTCCCACTAACAAAGCGGAACAACAGTGGGAAATCCTTGTGCCCCTGGTACTCTAGAAAGTTAATTCAAACATGCCCTGGTACACTGCGCAGAAGTACTTTGCCACACACTCCTCGTGCGTATGGCAGGACAGTGTTTCTACACGCCCCAGGTACACTGCACATATACTCTCTGCTAGACACAATCCTTGTGCGTATGGTAGGACAATGTTTCTACCCCCCCGGTGCACTGGGCAGAAACACGTTGCCACACACACTCCTCCTGCATATGGTACGACAACTTTTCCACATGCCCCTGGTACACTGGGCAGAAACACTTTGCCACACACACTCCTCCTGCATATGGTACGACAACTTTTCCACATG
Organism: Oreochromis niloticus; assembly: GCF_001858045.2. Lineage (NCBI taxonomy): Eukaryota > Metazoa > Chordata > Actinopteri > Cichliformes > Cichlidae > Oreochromis > Oreochromis niloticus. Next base: position 12,655 of record NW_020329374.1, on the reverse strand, counting down.
CCCCTGGTACACTGGGCAGAAAAACTTTGCCACACACACTCCTCCTGCATATGGTACGACAACGTTTCCACATGCCCCTGGTACACTGCGCAGAAACACTTTGCCACACACACTCCTCGTGCATATGGTACGACAACTTTTCCACATGCCCTGGTACACTGCCCCTATATCTCCCTGAAACACGCTCCCCTCGTGCATATGGTACGACAGCTTTTCCACATGCCCCTGGTACACTGCCCCTATATCTCCCTGAAACACGCTCCCTCGTGCATATGGTACGACAACTTTTCCACATGCCCTGGTACACTGCCCCGATATCTCCCTGAAACACGCTCCCCTCGTGCCTATGGTACGACAACATTTATCCATGCCCCTGGTACACTGCTCAGCAGCACTTTGCTAAGTACTCCCCGTGCATATGGTATGACAGCTTTTCCACATGCCCTGGTACACGGACCAGAAACACTTTGCCACGTCCGCTGTACGCACCCTCCTCGCTGGCTAATTGCTGATCTCCCCCACTTCCAGGGGCCCCGGGGACCACCATCACATCTTCCTTTCTCCCTTACGGCTGAACAAGATGCATGCTGCTGCACTGGCCCTGCTGCTACTCTCTCTCCATTTGGCCGAGGCAGTGAGTCGGCCTCCTGTCTCCTTTACGGTCGAAAAAGATGTGCTTTTGGAGCACTGGCCCTGCTGCTACTCTGACCACCTCTAGCTACCTGCTGATCTCCCTGACCTCCAGCGGGCCCCGGGGACCCACATCACACCTTGCTCCCGTCTCCCTTGCGGCTGGAAAAGATCCATTTTTGTGCACTGGCCCTGCTGCTACTCTCTCTCCATTTGGCCGAGGCAGTGAGTCGGCCTCCTGTCTCCTTTACGGTCGAAAAAGATGTGCTGCTGCTGCACTGGCCCTGCTGATATTCTCTCTCCATTTGGCCGAGGCAGGGAGTCGGCCTCCTGTCTCCTTTACGGTCGAAAAAGATGTGCTGCTGCTGCACTGGCCCTGCTGATATTCTCTCTCCATTTGGCCGAGGCAGGGAGTCGGCCTCCTGTCTCCTTTACGGTCGAAAAAGATGTGCTGCTGCTGCAGTGGCCCTGCTGCTACTCATATCCAGCATGGACCTTGACCTCCAGCAGGCCCCGGGGACCCACTTGCTCCCCTGCTCTAGTCCCCCAGTAGCTTCTTTTTCTGCAGTTACCCTCCACTGCATATCCAGCATGGACCTTGCACTCCCGCAGGCCCCAGGGGACCCACATGCTCCCCTGCTCTAGTCCACCACTAGCTTCTTTTTCTGCAGTTACCCTCCGCTGCGTATCCAGCATGGACCTTGCCCTCCAGCAGGCCCGGGGACCGACTTGCTCCGCTGCTCTAGTCCCCCAGTAGCTTTCCTTCTCCTGCAGTTACGCTCCACCACATATCCAGCATGGTCCTTGACCTCCAGCAGGCCCTGGGGACCCACATGCTCCCTTCTCTAGTCCCCAGTAGCTTCTTCTCTTGTGGTTACATAGCACCGGGTCTCCACCATGGACCTTGACCTCCAGCAGGCCCCGGGGACCCACATCCTCCCCTGCTCTAGTCCCGCACTAGCTTCTTCTCTTGCAGTTACCCTCCGCCACATATCCAGTATGGACCTTGCCCTCCAGCAGGCCCCGGGAACCCACATGCTCCCCTTCTCTAGTCCCCCAGTAGCTTCTTCTCTTGTGGTTACATAGCACCGCGTCTCCACCATGGTCCTTGACCTCCAGCAGGCCCTGGGGACCCACATGCTCCCCTTCTCTAGTCCCCCAGTAGCTTCTTCTCTTGCGGTTACATAGCACCGCGTCTCCACCATGGACCTTGACCTCCAGCAGGCCCCGGGGACCCACATCACACCTTGCTCCTGTCTCCCTTGCGGCTGGAAAAGATCCATTTTTGTGCACTGGCCCTGCTGCTACTCATATCCAGCATGGACCTTGACCTCCAGCAGGCCCGGGGACCCACTTGCTCCCTGCTCTAGTCCCCCAGTAGCTTCTTTTTCTGCAGTTACCCTCCACTGCATATCCAGCATGGACCTTGCACTCCCGCAGGCCCAGGGGACCCACATGCTCCCCTGCTCTAGTCCACCACTAGCTTCTTTTTCTGCAGTTACCCTCCGCTGCGTATCCAGCATGGACCTTGCCCTCCAGCAGGCCCCGGGGACCGACTTGCTCCGCTGCTCTAGTCCCCCAGTAGCTTTCCTTCTCCTGCAGTTACGCTCCACCACATATCCAGCATGGTCCTTGACCTCCAGCAGGCCCCGGGGACCCACATGCTCCCCTGCTCTAGTCCCCCAGTAGCTTCTTCTCTTGCGGTTACATAGCACCGCGTATCCACCATGGACCTTGACCTCCAGCAGGCCCCGGGGACCCACATGCTCCCCTGCTCTTGTCCCCCACTAGCTTCTTCTCTTGCGGTTACATAGCACCGCGTATCCACCATGGACCTTGACCTCCAGCAGGCCCCGGGGACCCACATGCTCCCCTGCTCTAGTACCCCAGTAGCTTTCCTTTCTTGCGGTTACATAGCACCGCGTATCCACCATGGACCTTGACCTCCAGCAGGCCCCGGGACCCACACTTAAGCCCCCTCCCACTAACAAAGCAAAACACCACTGGCAAAATCCTCATGCCCCT
>NW_020329373.1:17500-22071 GCF_001858045.2 Oreochromis niloticus | reverse complement strand
CCCCACTTCCAGGGGGCCCGGGGACACAATCACATCTTCCTTTCTCCCTTACGCTGAAAAAGGTGCATGTTGCTCCACTGGCCCTGCTGCTGTTGTGTCTCCATTTGGCCGAGGGGGTGAGTCGGCCTCCTGTCTCCCTTACGGTCGGAAAAGATGTGGTGCTTGCTGCTGCTGCTGCTGCACTGGCCCTGCTGCTACTCTCTCCATTTGGCCGAGGGGTGAGCGGCCTCCTGTCTCCTTACGGTCGGAAAAGATGTGTGCTGCTGCTGCTGCTGCTGCTGCACTGCCCTGCTGCTACTCTCTCTCCATTTGGCCGAGGCAGTGAGTCGGCCTCCTGTCTCCTTTACGGTCGAAAAAGATGTGCTGCGGCTGCACTGGCCCTGCTGCTACTCATATCCAGCATGGACCTTGACCTCCAGCAGGCCCCGGGGACCCACATGCTCCCTGCTCTAGTCCACAACTAGCTTCTTTTTCTGCAGTTACCCTCCACTGCATATCCAGCATGGACCTTGCCCTCCAGCAGGGGGGACCGACTTTCTCCCTTCTCAGTCCCCCAGTAGCTTCTTCTCTTGCGGTTACATAGCACCGCGTATCCACCATGGACCTTGACCTCCAGCAGGCCCCGGGGACCCACATAGCCCCTCCCACTAACAAAGCGGAACAACAGTGGGAAAATCCTTGTGCCCCTGGTACTCTAGAAAGTTAATTCAAACATGCCCTGGTACACTGCGCAGAAGTACTTTGCCACACACTCCTCGTGCGTATGGCAGGACAGTGTTTCTACACGCCCAGGTACACTGCACATATACTCTCTGCTAGACACAATCCTTGTGCGTATGTAGGACATGTTTCTACCCCCCCCGGTGCACTGGGCAGAAACACGTTGCCACACACACTCCTCCTGCATATGGTACGAACTTTTCCACATGCCCTGGTACACTGGGCAGAAACACTTTGCACACACACTCCTCCTGCATATGGTACGACAACTTTTCCACATGCCCTGGTACACTGGGCAGAAAACTTTGCCACACACACTCCTCCTGCATATGGTACGACAACGTTTCCACATGCCCCTGGTACCTGCGCAGAAACACTTTGCCACACACACTCCTCGTGCATATGTACGACAACTTTTCACATGCCCCTGGTACACTGCCCCTATATCTCCCTGAAACACGCTCCCCTCGTGCATATGGTACGACAGCTTTTCACATGCCCCTGGTACACTGCCCCTATATCTCCCTGAAACACGCTCCCTCGTGCATATGGTACGACAACTTTTCCACATGCCCCTGGTACACTGCCCCGATATCTCCCTGAAACACGCTCCCTCGTGCCTATGGTACGACAACATTTATCCATGCCCCTGGTACACTGCTCAGCAGCACTTTGCTAGTACTCCCCGTGCATATGGTATGACAGCTTTTCCACATGCCCCTGGTACACGGGACCAGAAACACTTTGCCACGTCCGCTGTACGCACCCTCCTCGCTGGCTAATTGCTGATCTCCCCCACTTCCAGGGGCCCCGGGACACCATCACATCTTCCTTTCTCCCTTACGGCTGAACAGATGCATGCTGCTGCACTGGCCCTGCTGCTACTCTCTCTCCATTTGGCCGAGGCAGTGAGTCGGCCTCCTGTCTCCTTTACGGTCGAAAAGATGTGCTTTTGGAGCACTGGCCCTGCTGCTACTCTGACCACCTCTAGCTACCTGCTGATCTCCCTGACTCCAGCGGGCCCCGGGACCCACATCACACCTTGCTCCCGTCTCCCTTGCGGCTGGAAAAGATCCATTTTGTGCACTGGCCCTGCTGCTACTCTCTCTCCATTTGCCGAGGCAGTGAGTCGGCCTCCTGTCTCCTTTACGGTCGAAAAAGATGTGCTGCTGCTGCACTGGCCCTGCTGATATTCTCTCTCCATTTGGCCGAGGCAGGAGTCGGCCTCCTGTCTCCTTTACGGTCGAAAAGATGTGCTGCTGCTGCACTGGCCTGCTGATATTCTCTCTCCATTTGGCCGAGGCAGGGAGTCGGCCTCCTGTCTCCTTTACGGTCGAAAAAGATGTGCTGCTGCTGCAGTGGCCCTGCTGCTACTCATATCCAGCATGGACCTTGACCTCCAGCAGGCCCCGGGGACCCACTTGCTCCCCTGCTCTAGTCCCCCAGTAGCTTCTTTTTCTGCAGTTACCCTCCACTGCATATCCAGCATGGACCTTGCACTCCGCAGGCCCCAGGGACCCACATGCTCCCCTGCTCTAGTCCACCACTAGCTTCTTTTCTGCAGTTACCCTCCGCTGCGTATCCAGCATGGACCTTGCCCTCCAGCAGGCCCCGGGGACCGACTTGCTCCGCTGCTCTAGTCCCCAGTAGCTTTCCTTCTCCTGCAGTTACGCTCCACCACATATCCAGCATGGTCCTTGACCTCCAGCAGGCCCTGGGGACCCACATGCTCCCCTTCTCTAGTCCCCAGTAGCTTCTTCTCTTGTGGTTACATAGCACCGGGTCTCCACCATGGACCTTGACCTCCAGCAGGCCCCGGGACCCACATCCTCCCCTGCTCTAGTCCCGCACTAGCTTCTTCTCTTGCAGTTACCCTCCGCCACATATCCAGTATGGACCTTGCCCTCCAGCAGGCCCCGGAACCCACATGCTCCCCTTCTCTAGTCCCCCAGTAGCTTCTTCTCTTGTGGTTACATAGCACCGCGTCTCCACCATGGTCCTTGACCTCCAGCAGGCCCTGGGACCCACATGCTCCCCTTCTCTAGTCCCCCAGTAGCTTCTTCTCTTGCGGTTACATAGCACCGCGTCTCCACCATGGACCTTGACCTCCAGCAGGCCCCGGGGACCCACATCACACCTTGCTCCTGTCTCCCTTGCGGCTGGAAAAGATCCATTTTTGTGCACTGGCCCTGCTGCTACTCATATCCAGCATGGACCTTGACCTCCAGCAGGCCCCGGGACCCACTTGCTCCCTGCTCTAGTCCCCAGTAGCTTCTTTTTCTGCAGTTACCCTCCACTGCATATCCAGCATGGACCTTGCACTCCCGCAGGCCCCAGGGGACCCACATGCTCCCCTGCTCTAGTCCACCACTAGCTTCTTTTTCTGCAGTTACCCTCCGCTGCGTATCCAGCATGGACCTTGCCCTCCAGCAGGCCCGGGGACCGACTTGCTCCGCTGCTCTAGTCCCCCAGTAGCTTTCCTTCTCCTGCAGTTACGCTCCACCACATATCCAGCATGGTCCTTGACCTCCAGCAGGCCCCGGGGACCCACATGCTCCCCTGCTCTAGTCCCCCAGTAGCTTCTTCTCTTGCGGTTACATAGCACCGCGTATCCACCATGGACCTGACCTCCAGCAGGCCCCGGGACCCACATGCTCCCCTGCTCTTGTCCCCATAGCTTCTTCTCTTGCGGTTACATAGCACCGCGTATCCACCATGGACCTTGACCTCCAGCAGGCCCCGGGGACCCACATGCTCCCCTGCTCTAGTACCCCAGTAGCTTTCCTTTCTTGCGGTTACATAGCACCGCGTATCCACCATGGACCTTGACCTCCAGCAGGCCCCGGGACCCACACTTAAGCCCCTCCCACTAACAAAGCAAAACACCACTGGCAAAATCCTCATGCCCCTGGTACTCCATAAAGTAAATTCAAACGTGCCCCTGGTACACTGTGCAGAACACTTTGCCACACACACTCCTCGTGCATATTGTACGACAGCTTTTTTCCATGCCCTGGTACACTGCGCAGGAGCACTTTGCGAAATACTCCCCCGTACATATGGTACGACAACATTTCTCCATGCCCTGGTACACTGCTCAGCAGCACTTTACTAAGTACTCCCCATGCATATGGTATGACAGCTTTTCCACATGCCCCTGGTACACAGACCAGAAACACTTTGCCACGTCCGCTGTACGCACCCTCCTCGCTAGCTAATTGCTGATCTCCCCCACTTCCAGGGGCCCTGGGACCACCATCACATCTTCCTGTCTCCCTTACGGCTGAAAAAGGTGCATGTTGCTCCACTGGCCCTGCTGCTGTTGTGTCTCCATTTGGCCGAGGGGTGAGTCGGCCTCCTGTCTCCCTTACGGTCGGAAAGATGTGCTGCTGCTGCTGCTGCTGCTGCAGTGGCCCTGCTGATATTCTCTCTCCATTGGCCGAGGGAGTGAGTCGGCCTCCCGTCCCCTTTACGGTCGAAAAAGATGTGCTGCTGCTGCTGCACTGGCCTGCTGCTACTCATATTGAGCATGGACCTTGCCCTCCAGCAGGCCCCGGGGACCCACATGCTCCCCTGCTCTAGTACCCCACTAGCTTCTTCTCTTGCAGTTACCCTCCACCACATATCCAGCATGGACCTTGCACTCCCGCAGGCCTTGGGGACCCACTTGCTCCCCTGCTCTAGTCCCCACTAGCTTTCCTTCTTGCAGTTACGCTCCACCACATATCCAGCTTGGACCTTGACCTCCAGCAGGCCCCGGGACCCACTTGCTCCCCTGCTCTAGTCCCCAGTAGCTTCTTTTTCTGCAGTTACCCTCCGCTGCATATCCAGCATGGACCTTGACCTCCAGC
>NW_020329373.1:2500-7500 GCF_001858045.2 Oreochromis niloticus | reverse complement strand
GTACACTGCCCCGATACCAGCCTGAAACGCGCTCCCCTCGTGCTTATGGTACGACAGCGTTTCCACATGCCCCTGGTACACGGACCAGAAACACTTTGTCACGTCCGCTGTACGCGCCCTCCTCGCTAGCTAATTGCTGATCTCCCCCAATTCCAGGGGGCTCCGGGGACCACCATCACATCTTCCTTTCTCCCTTGCTGCTGAAAAAGATGCATGCTTCTCCACTGGCCCTGCTGCTACTCTCTCTCCATTTGGCCGAGGCGGTGAGTCGGCCTCCTGTCTCCTTTACGGTCGAAAAAGATGTGCTTTTGGAGCACTGGCCCTGCTGCTACTCTGACCACCTCTAGCTAATTGCTGATCTCCCCCACTTCCAGGGGCCCCGGGGACACACCATCACATCTTCCTTTCTCCCTTACGGCTGAAAAAGGTGCATGTTGCTCCACTGGCCCTGCTGCTGTTGTGTCTCCATTTGGCCGAGGGGGTGAGTCGGCCTCCTGTCTCCCTTACGGTCGGAAAAGATGTGGTGCTGCTGCTGCTGCTGCTGCTGCACTGGCCCTGCTGCTACTCTCTCTCCATTTGGCCGAGGGGGTGAGTCGGCCTCCTGTCTCCCTTACGGTCGGAAAAGATGTGCTGCTGCTGCTGCTGCTGCTGCTGCACTGGCCCTGCTGCTACTCTCTCTCCATTTGGCCGAGGCAGTGAGTCGGCCTCCTGTCTCCTTTACGGTCGAAAAAGATGTGCTGCGGCTGCACTGGCCCTGCTGCTACTCATATCCAGCATGGACCTTGACCTCCAGCAGGCCCCGGGGACCCACATGCTCCCCTGCTCTAGTCCACAACTAGCTTCTTTTTCTGCAGTTACCCTCCACTGCATATCCAGCATGGACCTTGCCCTCCAGCAGGCCCCGGGGACCGACTTTCTCCCCTTCTCTAGTCCCCCAGTAGCTTCTTCTCTTGCGGTTACATAGCACCGCGTATCCACCATGGACCTTGACCTCCAGCAGGCCCCGGGGACCCACAATTAAGCCCCCTCCCACTAACAAAGCGGAACAACAGTGGGAAAATCCTTGTGCCCCTGGTACTCTAGAAAGTTAATTCAAACATGCCCCTGGTACACTGCGCAGAAGTACTTTGCCACACACTCCTCGTGCGTATGGCAGGACAGTGTTTCTACACGCCCCAGGTACACTGCACATATACTCTCTGCTAGACACAATCCTTGTGCGTATGGTAGGACAATGTTTCTACCCCCCCGGTGCACTGGGCAGAAACACGTTGCCACACACACTCCTCCTGCATATGGTACGACAACTTTTCCACATGCCCCTGGTACACTGGGCAGAAACACTTTGCCACACACACTCCTCCTGCATATGGTACGACAACTTTTCCACATGCCCCTGGTACACTGGGCAGAAAAACTTTGCCACACACACTCCTCCTGCATATGGTACGACAACGTTTCCACATGCCCCTGGTACACTGCGCAGAAACACTTTGCCACACACACTCCTCGTGCATATGGTACGACAACTTTTCCACATGCCCCTGGTACACTGCCCCTATATCTCCCTGAAACACGCTCCCCTCGTGCATATGGTACGACAGCTTTTCCACATGCCCCTGGTACACTGCCCCTATATCTCCCTGAAACACGCTCCCCTCGTGCATATGGTACGACAACTTTTCCACATGCCCCTGGTACACTGCCCCGATATCTCCCTGAAACACGCTCCCCTCGTGCCTATGGTACGACAACATTTATCCATGCCCCTGGTACACTGCTCAGCAGCACTTTGCTAAGTACTCCCCGTGCATATGGTATGACAGCTTTTCCACATGCCCCTGGTACACGGACCAGAAACACTTTGCCACGTCCGCTGTACGCACCCTCCTCGCTGGCTAATTGCTGATCTCCCCCACTTCCAGGGGGCCCCGGGGACCACCATCACATCTTCCTTTCTCCCTTACGGCTGAACAAGATGCATGCTGCTGCACTGGCCCTGCTGCTACTCTCTCTCCATTTGGCCGAGGCAGTGAGTCGGCCTCCTGTCTCCTTTACGGTCGAAAAAGATGTGCTTTTGGAGCACTGGCCCTGCTGCTACTCTGACCACCTCTAGCTACCTGCTGATCTCCCTGACCTCCAGCGGGCCCCGGGACCCACATCACACCTTGCTCCCGTCTCCCTTGCGGCTGGAAAAGATCCATTTTTGTGCACTGGCCCTGCTGCTACTCTCTCTCCATTTGGCCGAGGCAGTGAGTCGGCCTCCTGTCTCCTTTACGGTCGAAAAAGATGTGCTGCTGCTGCACTGGCCCTGCTGATATTCTCTCTCCATTTGGCCGAGGCAGGGAGTCGGCCTCCTGTCTCCTTTACGGTCGAAAAAGATGTGCTGCTGCTGCACTGGCCCTGCTGATATTCTCTCTCCATTTGGCCGAGGCAGGGAGTCGGCCTCCTGTCTCCTTTACGGTCGAAAAAGATGTGCTGCTGCTGCAGTGGCCCTGCTGCTACTCATATCCAGCATGGACCTTGACCTCCAGCAGGCCCCGGGGACCCACTTGCTCCCCTGCTCTAGTCCCCCAGTAGCTTCTTTTTCTGCAGTTACCCTCCACTGCATATCCAGCATGGACCTTGCACTCCCGCAGGCCCCAGGGGACCCACATGCTCCCCTGCTCTAGTCCACCACTAGCTTCTTTTTCTGCAGTTACCCTCCGCTGCGTATCCAGCATGGACCTTGCCCTCCAGCAGGCCCCGGGGACCGACTTGCTCCGCTGCTCTAGTCCCCCAGTAGCTTTCCTTCTCCTGCAGTTACGCTCCACCACATATCCAGCATGGTCCTTGACCTCCAGCAGGCCCTGGGGACCCACATGCTCCCCTTCTCTAGTCCCCAGTAGCTTCTTCTCTTGTGGTTACATAGCACCGGGTCTCCACCATGGACCTTGACCTCCAGCAGGCCCCGGGGACCCACATCCTCCCCTGCTCTAGTCCCGCACTAGCTTCTTCTCTTGCAGTTACCCTCCGCCACATATCCAGTATGGACCTTGCCCTCCAGCAGGCCCCGGGAACCCACATGCTCCCCTTCTCTAGTCCCCCAGTAGCTTCTTCTCTTGTGGTTACATAGCACCGCGTCTCCACCATGGTCCTTGACCTCCAGCAGGCCCTGGGACCCACATGCTCCCCTTCTCTAGTCCCCAGTAGCTTCTTCTCTTGCGGTTACATAGCACCGCGTCTCCACCATGGACCTTGACCTCCAGCAGGCCCCGGGGACCCACATCACACCTTGCTCCTGTCTCCCTTGCGGCTGGAAAAGATCCATTTTTGTGCACTGGCCCTGCTGCTACTCATATCCAGCATGGACCTTGACCTCCAGCAGGCCCCGGGGACCCACTTGCTCCCCTGCTCTAGTCCCCCAGTAGCTTCTTTTTCTGCAGTTACCCTCCACTGCATATCCAGCATGGACCTTGCACTCCCGCAGGCCCCAGGGGACCCACATGCTCCCCTGCTCTAGTCCACCACTAGCTTCTTTTTCTGCAGTTACCCTCCGCTGCGTATCCAGCATGGACCTTGCCCTCCAGCAGGCCCCGGGGACCGACTTGCTCCGCTGCTCTAGTCCCCCAGTAGCTTTCCTTCTCCTGCAGTTACGCTCCACCACATATCCAGCATGGTCCTTGACCTCCAGCAGGCCCCGGGGACCCACATGCTCCCCTGCTCTAGTCCCCCAGTAGCTTCTTCTCTTGCGGTTACATAGCACCGCGTATCCACCATGGACCTTGACCTCCAGCAGGCCCCGGGGACCCACATGCTCCCCTGCTCTTGTCCCCACTAGCTTCTTCTCTTGCGGTTACATAGCACCGCGTATCCACCATGGACCTTGACCTCCAGCAGGCCCCGGGGACCCACATGCTCCCCTGCTCTAGTACCCCAGTAGCTTTCCTTTCTTGCGGTTACATAGCACCGCGTATCCACCATGGACCTTGACCTCCAGCAGGCCCCGGGGACCCACACTTAAGCCCCCTCCCACTAACAAAGCAAAACACCACTGGCAAAATCCTCATGCCCCTGGTACTCCATAAAGTAAATTCAAACGTGCCCCTGGTACACTGTGCAGAAACACTTTGCCACACACACTCCTCGTGCATATTGTACGACAGCTTTTTTCCATGCCCCTGGTACACTGCGCAGGAGCACTTTGCGAAATACTCCCCCGTACATATGGTACGACAACATTTCTCCATGCCCCTGGTACACTGCTCAGCAGCACTTTACTAAGTACTCCCCATGCATATGGTATGACAGCTTTTCCACATGCCCTGGTACACGGACCAGAAACACTTTGCCACGTCCGCTGTACGCACCCTCCTCGCTAGCTAATTGCTGATCTCCCCACTTCCAGGGGGCCCTGGGGACCACCATCACATCTTCCTGTCTCCCTTACGGCTGAAAAAGGTGCATGTTGCTCCACTGGCCCTGCTGCTGTTGTGTCTCCATTTGGCCGAGGGGTGAGTCGGCCTCCTGTCTCCCTTACGGTCGGAAAAGATGTGCTGCTGCTGCTGCTGCTGCTGCAGTGGCCTGCTGATATTCTCTCTCCATTTGGCCGAGGGAGTGAGTCGGCCTCCCGTCCCCTTTACGGTCGAAAAAGATGTGCTGCTGCTGCTGCACTGGCCCTGCTGCTACTCATATTGAGCATGGACCTTGCCCTCCAGCAGGCCCCGGGGACCCACATGCTCCCCTGCTCTAGTACCCCACTAGCTTCTTCTCTTGCAGTTACCCTCCACCACATATCCAGCATGGACCTTGCACTCCCGCAGGCCTTGGGGACCCACTTGCTCCCTGCTCTAGTCCCCCACTAGCTTTCCTTTCTTGCAGTTACGCTCCACCACATATCCAGCTTGGACCTTGACCTCCAGCAGGCCCCGGGGACCCACTTGCTCCCCTGCTCTAGTCCCCAGTAGCTTCTTTTTCTGCAGTTACCCTCCGCTGCATATCCAGCATGGACCTTGACCTCC
>NW_020329372.1:0-36655 GCF_001858045.2 Oreochromis niloticus | reverse complement strand
AGTTGGTGCGGCTTTCTGTTCGTTTATAAGCACATCAAGTGGTATTTGCATTGAGGAGTCAGACATTAATGTGTCTATAGTTTGTTGTGCTGCTGTGCTGCTGCTTTTGCTGCTTGATCTGCAAAGTTATTGCCTTTAGTGACCTCTGAGTTGTCTTTCTGGTGTGCAGCACATTTACATAATGCTAACTGTTTCGGCAATATTATCACTTCCAACAGTGCCTTTAAAAGATTTCCATGTTGCACTGGGTTGCCAGTAGAGGAACCATCCCCCTATTCTGCCAGATTTTTGCAAAATGATGCACAGCAGCAAAGACATACTGGCTGTCAGTGTATATGTTTATGTCTCGGTCTTCATGCAGTTGAGCACGTATGACGGCCGTGAGTTCTGCACTCTGTGCAGAGTGTGAGGAAGTTAGTGCTTTTGCTTCTAAAACTGTGTCTACTGTGGTTACCGCATAACCCACACAGTTCCGCTCAAGGCTATTTTTGGACGCTGAACCGTCTACAAAGACATTAATGAAACCAGCCTGTGGGGTGCTGTGAAGGTCAGCGCGCGGTTTTGTTTCCTCATCTAGCGTCTCTATACAGCATGGGCTCTAACTGGGGGAAGGAGACCGTTTAAGAATGCGTTCTTTAGTTGCTGTTGGTATGGTCTCTCTGGGCTTCTTCATAATCTAGGCCTGAATGCTGTCTAAAAACCGGGCGTAGCCGTCCAGAAAATCAGAAGCTGTTTTGGCTTCTTTTTGCTTTACCTCTCCTATTTTTCCATAGTCAGCCCTTGGGCCAACCGTACTCTAATTCTCTCATATAAATTTGTTAGGTCATTGATTAGGTCGGTGCTTCCTGGTGCATATGCTACACCCCCGGCGTTTGAGCCGATATAATCTCCTCTAACTGTTCCCATCTTTAACCTAATAAATCTTGCATTACTTGAAGCATTTCATGACCGTTTAAATACCATTGCCTCCTGATCAGTTCTACAGCATCCCTCCATGGTATAAAACCTTCATTCAGTGGAGGAACGTCTTTCAGGACATTTTGTCTGTCCGTTTGTGACCACGGACGAAAAACATGTATGTTTGGCGGTCATCTTGCTCTTCCTGTCCTTCTGGCCCTATTATTAGGCCAAATCTAGGGTTAGCCACTGCTACCAATGGTAGATACCAGTGGCTGGCGGATCGACTGTGTCTCCTATTTCTTCTTGTGGGCTATTTTTGAGTGAAATTTGTTTAGCATTGTCTGTGCTTTCACATAAGGATGTTGATGTTATGTGACCTAGTTCTTCCTGATATGGGTGAGTGTTAATGGGTGTGCTGCAGCTTGGCTGCAGTTGGAGATGCTGCGCTGTGGCTGCAGATGTGGAGATGCTGCGGCTGTGGCTGCAGTGTGGGAGGGCTGCGCTGTGCGCAGGGGAGTGGCGGCGCATATGGTGGTGGTTAATACACTATTGCGGCACGCACGGTGTCTCGTCTTTGTTTTACTAACTGGCGGTTATGTTCTGTTTTTCTGATTTTTATCTTTTTTCTCTTGTCATTTCTTTTTGTTTTCTCTCGCCTAGCTGCTTCTACCTTCCAGGCCTTGAATATTGTATTCTTGCGATGTTCCCTTCTTTTAGGTTTTTGTTTCTGCTATTCTTTCAAAAGAGCTTCCTCAGTTGTGTTAATGCTGATGGGCTACATTTACCTTCCCAGTGGGACATTTTGTGTCTTAGGATTCTCCATCTACATGCACTAATTGTCCAGCGCCTGGACATTTTTTCTCTAACCACTGCTCGTCAGCAGTGAGTTTTGAAGCTTCGTTACCCATTTTATCCTTTTAATTTTACTTTACAACTACACACTGCGGCACCTTCTTGGCACGAGAATCGAGAGAGGTAGTTGACCGGCCTTCTACTTTCAAGCTATTCTTGAAAGCGGTGTCAGCTTTACGTGATGAAACATGACCTGTTTCTCTCTTTTCCCCAGTACTTGGGTGGCCACAGCAAACAACAGTGGATAGTTCAGCCTCTTATTGTGCTGTAAAATCAACTTATTCCACCAACTTTCTTGGTCCTTCGAGCTGGATGGGACACAGCATTTTGTGTGACCCACAGGAAACCTCATCGAGTCCTGACGTCGTGAGAAGCCCGCGCTGAAGTCTGTCGACAGCTCCTGTCCAGGTACGGATAAGTCCAGAGACGTGAATTCGGGTTCTGGCCACGTTTTTAAAGTGGTCGACGGCGGTGGGGGTCGATGAGGTAACCTGAGAGACCGGCAGTGAATCAGCAACCAGGTGAATATTAACACTCAGACACCTCGCGTAAACGTCTAGGCTCGCCCAGAGTGGTTGGTAGCATTCCTAAAGTAACGCTCGCCTGAAAAGGGGCTGGAAGCTATTTTAGAAGGGTTTCTAGAAGTAAACGCTCGCCGGAAGGGGCTGGAAGCTTTTTTAGGTAAACCTGGTCCGTAAGACGTAGTACGCGTTGAAAGGTATTGTTGTTGTTTATTTTGTTGGTGGAATAAGTGATTTTACAGCACATAAGGAGGCTGAACTATTCCACTATTTTGTTACTGTTGGCCACCCAAGTACTGGTGAAAAGAGAGAAAAAGGTCGTGTTTCATCACGTAAAGCTGACACCACTTTCAGAATAGCTTGAAAGTAGAAGGCCGTGTCAACTACCTCTCTCGATTCTCGTGCCAGAGAAGGTGCCGCAGTTGTGTAGTTGTAAAGTATTAAAATTAAGAGGATTAAATGGGTAACTCACTGCTGACAAGCAGTGGTTAGAAAAGAAATGTCCAGGTGCCGGACAAATTAGTGCATATAGATGGAGAATCCAAAGAAACCTAAATGTCCCACGTGGGAGGAAAATGCATTGACTAATTATAAGAAACCCTCCAAGCAGAAATAATACTGAAAAGGAAGCTAAAAGAAAACAAAGCGTACACAAGAGTTGTAATATTTTAAAGCATGGAAAGTGGAATGAAGTGGAATAAACAAAGGTTAAATTAAGGTTAACTTAAATTAAAGCAGAGCTTATCTAGTGATAAGCATGATAATAGGAGATAATAGGAAGGATAACAACCTGTAAATGGTACAAATGAACAAAATGGGGAAGACAACCATGCATGAAACCGGGTGATTCACACGAAAATATATCAAATAAAAGAGAAATGCATAAGGTATATTACGGCTGTGTCATTGTTCAGCCAAGGAAATGTCTCCAGCTTGGGAAGGTGTGAAGCTGCAGATTCACACAGACCCGTGATGGATACATAATAAATATAAACTAATATACTATTGTATATTAGTAGTAAAGTAGTGTATTGTAATATACTCTTGCTGTTATAAAAAAGGAAAAACAATACAATGATAACATTAATAATGACATACTATTAATAAGAAGAGGCACCTCAGTCAGGTATGATATGAGGTGAATGATTGTTAAAAGTAGTCTAAATCAAGCTACAAGATTGAGAAGCTGAATTAAATAAATATGTGGACACTACCAAGCTAATGAGGAGCGGTGACGCGCATGGAGATGCTGGTTTTGCTCACTACAATGTATAAATAGAGTTGAATTCATTACTGTGGATGTACAGTGAGTGACCTCTATATATCTTGAAAAGCATGTCTGAAATACTCGTATGGAAGCATATTTTGAGTGATTTGACTGAGTGAATGCTGTGAGTAGTAGGTTTTGAGTGATTGGGTGTGATCTGCACAAAAATAAAAAATAAGTAATAATAACACTACAAAGGTTCATAGTAGAGTGAGGGAACAAGTGGAAGTTTGAGAGAAAAGGCAGTGTGTGTGATGATTCCTGATGTCTGAAAGGGCTCTATTTAGAAGTGTGAGCGTGACATAAAGGTGTTGGTTTTAGATCAAGATTTAGTAGAATTAAAGAGGGTTTATAGACTATGAATACAAAGATAAACAAAAGAGTTCGATTAGTCTGCAGAAACAGGAAATATGTGTGCCTGTGGTGTGTCAAGACAGCTCACAGAGAGAAACAGACGAGTTAAACTCTAAGAAGAGGAAGCGAATGAGTGTTTTAGGAAAAGTAATGATAATGTAGAGGCTAAGCCTACGCTTGAAGCCACTGAGGTGGTCGTTAACCGGGGGTGACGCGATGTCACTGGTATGTATGAATTAAGTAAACAGTCCAATAACTCCAACAGTACTTATCTTGTCCTTTTTGTTCTTTATTCCAATATCATCTTGACATAACAGCGCAGCGGTCACAAACTGTTTGCCTTCGTACAATTAACGACACACCTGACGCCGATTACGTGCGTCTACCTTAAATACCTTTACATCAACAAAACAGAAAAAGGTGACCTCTAGCGGCCACATAAGGTATTAACCCAAAATGGCTCCTACACCCCGGCCCCTAATTCCAATGGCTATCAGACATGGCAATTCTAATCACAAAGAAAATAAGGAGCCACTAATACAGTCTACTTTAGACGTATACATTCAGATGAATAAACATAAGTAATAGAGCACTTAACACTTTTAGATTACAGTCTCATGTAACAAGCAAGTTTAGTTACAGGTCTTTCTAGAATATTAGTCTTTGTTTTTAAACGTACAGATCTTACAAGTCCATTTTTGTCATGAATGGTTTCCTGAACTCTTCCAAGTAGCCAGGAACCACGCGGTGCAGAGGAATCCATTATAATGACTATATCTCCAGGTTTTAGATTCTTCTTCTTTGGTTCCATTTTTGTCTCTCCTGTAACAAAGGCAGGTATTCGAGTATCCATCGTTCCAAAAAAGATCTGAGCTGTACTGAGCCTGTTCCCATCTTCTCTTCAGATACATATCCAGAGCTCTTTCCACCGGAAGTTTGTCTCTGTCAAGATTTAATTCTTTAGCCCTTTGCTCCTCTGAGATACTTTGCAACAGGGTGCGATTGTTACTAACCCACTTGGTCGGTGTAAATCCTCCCCTCTGACAAAGTGATGAAAGATCTTTGACCAATCAACAGCATCTGAGGTGGAGGCCACACTCTTTAAACAGTCGTCCACATAGAAGTTCTCTTTTATTGTTTCACATACCTTGTCTAGGAATTCAGTTTGGTTGTCCTCAGCCGTTTTTCTCAAGTGAAACTGGCACAGCTCGGGGAAGATACTGCACCGAACAGATGAACAGTCATGCGAAACTCAATTATGTCCTTGCTCAGATCTCCATCTGGCCACCACAAAAAACGCAGAAAGTCTCTGTCCTCTTTGGCAACTTTAACTTGATAAAACATTGCCTTTATGTCACCCATAAATGCGACTCGATCCTGTCGAAATCTAGCAAAACCCCAAGCAATGTACTTGTGAGATTAGGACCCTGTAAGAGCTGCTTGTTTAATGATGTCCCCTGGAATGATGCCCCACAGTCAAATACAATTCTTATAGATCGTTTTCTGGGATGGTAGACTGCGTGATGAGGAATGTACCACTTCTGACCATTTTCGCAAGACAGCTGCTGTGAAGGTATTTGCTCTGCATATCCATTACTTATCATCTCGTCCATAAAGCTTTTATATTCTTTATGCAACCGTTCATTGTTGAGGAGTTTTCGTTTTAGACTTTGCAATCTTTGTTTAACTATGGAGAAATTGTTTGGCATCTTTATGTTATCCTTTTTAAAAGGTAACTTCAAACAGTAGTGTCCATCTTCCATTGTTGCAGATTTTTCCATGATCTTCATGAACTTAAGGTCTTCCCTTGACAAACCCTTTTCCTCTGTAACCTTTTCATTAAAGTCATAGTTATATTGACTTTTCAACATTTCCTCCAGCTTACAAACAGATATCCTATTTACAACTGTTGGTGGGTGCTCGCTGTCCAAGTTGTTTTTCCCATCCTCCATGGGCCCATTTATGACCCAACCCAATGCCGTTCTTACAGCATATGGGCCATTCCCCTGGCTATAAATCAGAGGTGTGGACTCGAGTCACATGACTTGGACTCGAGTCAGACTCGAGTCATTAATTTTATGACTTTAGACTTGACTTGAAAAAAGGTTGTAAGACTTGTGACTTGACTTGGACTTTTACACCAGTGACTTGGGACTTGAATTGGACTTGAACCTGTTTACTGAAAAGACTTGATATTTTACCCAAATCTAAATTTAACATACATATTATATAAAAGTGCGGACCATTATTCACTTTATTCATTCATTCATTCTTACCACACTCCGTATGTACGTGAGCGTGGGCTGTAGCACAGCCAATCAAATGAACCAGATTTAAAAAAAACAAAAAAAAACGCTCGAGCCAAAATGCTCCCAAGAGTAATTTCTTTCGGGTACATAAACTACGAAGTAGTCGAAAAAAACGAAATGCAACATGCAAACATGCAAGAAGAGAATCACAGACGGAGATGGAACAACTTCCAACTTTGTCCGACATTTGAAGTTGCATAAAGAACGGTAGGTGCTGCCTTTTTTTGCTACGATGAGACAGCTGACTTAGCTAACTGCATCTTATTAGCAAATGTTCTCCGGGCTACGTTGATGATACTGTTTGGCTTTAACAGGTATGATATGTTTGTCATGCTATTTTAAATCCGGTCCTACAAGCACATCCAAGAATAACATGCAACTTGTTAGCTCACAATTGTCGGTGAATGGTGAGCAGGGTCCGTTTCAGAAGTGGGTTCTGTAGCTGTACTCAGGGAAGAGAGTTTCTCTCCGTCTCCTCCTCATCATTAACCCCGTAGAGCTACATGTTTATTTTTGTAAGAAAACCAATTACCCCCTTATTTTTTGTTTATTATTGTGAATTATTTTGACATTGTTATGTGTTGCCAGACCATGGTTATATTTCATTATGCCAGTGGATGGTGGTCTTGCATTGCCGTGGAACTACCAGAGAGACTCTAGCTATAGGCTCTGTGCACGCGCAGCTCAGAAATAAATGAGCTCCGGCCTGAGCAAGACGCTAACTTTGGTGTCCTCTCTATTAATCAACAGTTTGCTCATATTTGGCTACGCAGTGCTCTCTAGCCTGTGTGCCGCTTGCTGCCGGTCTAGATTCCCCTAGGTTTGGTGCCGGTAACATATGGTCGTGTTTAACTTTTGCATGTCTGAGCCAGGGAAAAAAATTTTTGGTTAGAAAATCTGGCCACCTTAGTGTGTAATTGAGTAGTCCTGCTATATATGGCCTTTTTCTTCTGTCATTTATGTCAATACATCAAATAAAATACTTATGTTATTAGCTGTTGTTTATTTGCAAAGGTCAGTTATTCTTAACAGGGATGCTAAACATTGCTTATTAGAACTGTATGCAGAGTTTTGAGAAAAGTGTTTTAATAAATATTGTTTATATATTTTTCATTTATATTTTTTATTGTCTGAAACTATGAGGGTTTAAGTGTTAACAGTTATTTAGGATTATTAGGATCAACTTAAAGTCAAATGCAATTCATGAATGGCTGTAATGGAATTTCTGACATGAGTCTAATATGCTTACCTCTATCAGATTTGAAGAATACCAGATGAAAAGAGGATCACAAATGAACCTCAACAGCCTTCCATATCACAGTTTATGGACACTTGTACCGGACAGTACAGCATGACTCATCCACAGCAGAAAGCTATCACGAATGCATTATTAAGTGACTTGATTATTGGTTGCAACCTGCCCCTTTCTATTGTGGAAAACAAGAATTTTCGGCACTTTCTGACGGTAGTTGACAGAAAATACAGCCCGGTATGTCGCAGAACAATTATATCAAAAACAGAGAACCTCGCTGCTGAGAAACGTTCAATGTTAAAAACTCAGTTGAGCGAGACTGATCATGTTTCAGTCACTGTGGACATTTGGTCAGACCGAAGGATGAGGGGTTTCCTTGGTATCACTGTGCACTGGATACAGAGAGAGACAGAGAGGATGCAGCTAAAATCCAAACTGCTGGCCTTTGACCGCTTCAAGGATTACACACTGGTGAAAGAATCTGTGAGAATTTGAAGCTATATGTGACGAATACAACATCAAAGATAAACTAGACTATATTATTAGTGACAATGCTGCCAATATGCGGAAAGCATTCACTGTGTGCTTCCCCATTGAGCAAGGTGAGGAACATGATGATGATGATGGTGATCATCTTGACGACCCAGAGCTCTGGCACGACTTAACCTTGGAAGATCAGGAAACAGTAGGTGCTGCTATGGCAAAGACACAGCGCCTGCAGTGTTTTGCGCACACACTTCAGCTGGTGGTGAAAGATGGTTTGTCAGAGACCAAAGTGGCATCTCCTTCACTTTCAAAGTTATCTAAGCTCAGCTCTCTACTGCACACAAGCACAACATTCAAAGATGTGTTTGAAGCTGAATTTGGTGAACAGAAAGTGATCCCTGCTGCTGTAATCACAAGATGGAATTCAAGACTGAGACAAGTGAAGGCAGTTCTCCAATGTGAACATCTAAAACTCTGTGCTGTTCTTGAAATGGCTGGGCACAAGGAGTTATTATTCACAACACGAGAGTGGAACCTGTTGAAGGAGATGGTGGACATATTGAAGCCTTTTGGAGAAGCAACAGATTTGACACAAGGTGAGAAAATAGTCACGATTAGTGCTGTTGTTCCATGTGTGCTGTCCCTCAATCACCACCTTGAGAAACTGAAGCCTCAAGTCCGTTTCCTGAATGGTCTGGTCAGGAGCCTCCAAGCATCTTTGAACAAAAGATTTCTTGGAATCTTTATCAGTGTGCGAATGGCTAGAGCAGAAGATGGGATCACTGCCCCCTTTTCAGATCCAGTGTACCTTAAAGCAGCTGCTTTGGATCCAGCATTTTCTCTGTTGTGGGTGGAACACCATGTGTTGGGCAGTTGTGACATAAAGGCAGAGGTGACACAAAAAGTTAAAGGTAAAGATTGAATATAGTTTATATTTTTTCTGTATTTTTTTTTTTCTAAAATTGTAATAAAGGCTCTTTTGCTGTTGTTAATTTGTTTTGCCAGATCTGATCCTGCAAGATGCGGCAGATCCTGCAAAGTCAGAGCAACCTGTGACTCCTGGTGAGGAACATCAAGAGGACTCTGAAGATGGAGGACTCTTTGCTGCTTACTGTAAGAGGCAGAAGAAGGATGTGGGAAGAGTCCAGCTCTACAGCTAAGTCACTACCTGGATATTGCTGATGGACAGAGCGCCCTCTTGTTCTGGGCAATGAAATGCAGACTCTTCCTTCTCTGTTTCATGTGGCCACCAGAGTTTTAGCAGTACCTGCATGTAGTGCTCCTGTGGAGCGAGTTTTCAGCTATGGTGGCATCATTCTACGGCCTCATCGTGCACAAATGACTGACAGACTTTTGGCCAATTTGGTCTTTTGCAAATGCAATGCAGAATAGTTAATAGTTAACTGAAATAACTTAAAGTGCACATTCTTGTTCATTGTTCATATACATATATATATATATATATATTTGTTTTGTACATAAGGAAATGTTTTGTTTTGTACATAAGGAAATCTCAGCAGTTTTTGTTTCAACAGGAAGTTCTGCTTTTGCATTTTTCGCTGAATGTAAAGTTTAATTGAGCTGTGCAAGGTGCAATTTCAGAATTAGTTTGTGCATATTTTGTAAGTTACTTGTTTCATCAGGTGATGAGATTAATACAGATTTTAAAAAAAGAACACATGGTCTATTATTTACACCTAACATATAACTGCAACATTGTTTTAAAAAAAAAGACTTGAAAGGACTTGAAATTCAAAGTTTCGGACTTGGGACTTGACTTGAAAGTTGTCTGTCTTGACTTACGACTTGACTCGGACTTGCTTGACTTTACTTGAGACTTGACTCTGACTTGAGGATAAAGACTTGAGACTTACTTGAGACTTGCAAAACAATGACTTGGTCCCACCTCTGCTATGAATGACCTCCCATGGTTCCAATAACTTGGGAGCGTTGCATCCAATCAACAGGTCCACGTTAGCCATTATGTGGGTAATTTGAACCTTTGACAGATATGGCCACCTGACCAGATCTTCTTCCTTTACAAGGTTATCTGTGGTGACAGGCATCCTTTCCTGTGTTAGGATTTCTGGAAGTTCATAGAAGGCATTGCTGCCTAAACCAGAAACTTCAAGACCAGTAAGTGAGTGGGCAGAGACGACCTTTTCTTGACCCATCGTTTGTAACAGGAAGTGCGTTCTTTTGCCCACAAGATTTAGCTTTTGCATGAGGTGCTCTGAACAGAAGCTAGCTGAACTGCCAGGATCTAAAAAAGCATATGTCTGTATGACATGACTACCTTTAACAGACTTTATTTGAACTGGCAGAATGGAAAGCAACCACTGTCTCTTCCGGCCCCTGTATGACCACAAGTTTTCACAGGAGTTACATTCTATGAAGAGGAGGGCTCTCCACAAGATTCTGGACTTAAACCATTATTGTTATCAATATGGAGGACAGTGGGATGACCTTTACCACACG
Source organism: Oreochromis niloticus (assembly GCF_001858045.2). Lineage (NCBI taxonomy): Eukaryota > Metazoa > Chordata > Actinopteri > Cichliformes > Cichlidae > Oreochromis > Oreochromis niloticus. Next base: position 26,236 of record NW_020329372.1, on the reverse strand, counting down.
TCCTACATGTCAAACGCTTAGCACAGTCCTTGCTTACGTGCCCAGCACCTAAGCAACCAAACACAGCCCTTTCTCCTTTAGAAAAAGCATTTTGTCTCTGTCATTGACATGACATTACAACTCCCACGTAAGAAAGAGAATATGCTTGCAATGATTTCACGTCTTCATTTTTAATTGCAGGCCAAGATAATGCCTTTTCAATGTAAGCAGTTGCAATTTTATATTCATTTCCGAAGTGTTCTTTGAGCAGTTGCTTTGCTTGTGTATAGCCTTGTCCTGCAGCCATATGTTGACAACTGCGTACCAGCTCTCTCGGCTGTCCTGTTGTAAACTGCTCCAAATAATACAAGCAGTCCTTCATATTGGCCTTTTCTTCCACTCCTTGTTCAAACGCATTAATGAAAGACATGTATTGAAGAGGATCCCCATCGAATACAGGTATTTTCCTGGATGGTAATGATGATGAACGCTGATGCTGAACAAGAGTTGCAGTTATTTCATTTTGTCTTTGTAAAATGGTACAAATGTCCTCCGACTGTCTTTCTCCCGCTGTAGGAATCGGCCTGGGCGGTGGAGGATCCACATTGTGAATTGTGTTGTGATGACCGTTTGAGCTTGTGGCTCACTCATTTCTGTTTCTGGCAGGATCCTTGCAGATGTGTTGCTTTCAGTTTGTACCATTTGCATTGCAGGTTTATCTTCATTGACTGGTGTACTGGGCTTGACTGCGGCTGAAGCAGCCGTTTTCCTGATTTCCCTTTCATAATATGAATTCATAGCATTGGACGATATGTTAGATATACTTTGAACTTCAGCAGCTTGGAGAACAGCTAACTTTGCAGAAGAGGCAGAAAGCAAAGCTTCGAGCTCAAGCTGTTCACGTTTCCTCCTTAGCTTTAGTTCTTGCTCCTCCAAAGCATGCTTCTCTTTTAGCACTGCCATACGAGCGAGTAATGCTGCCTTTTCTGCTTTTGCTTTTATTCTGGCAGAAGAAGTGGTGCTCACTTTATCACTAGATGAGCTTTTAGTGACTGAAGATTTACCAACAACATTTGAAACACTGTCCTCTGGCTTAACACCATCATCAACACCATGATCACCCTTTAAATGTAAATGTTCGCAACCTGATAACCATTCTTTCACTTCATGAGTGAACTCATCATAATGCATTGTTTTCGCTTTAAACCATGTTTCATGCTTTTCTTTTTCATCATCTGGTAACAAACACATCAATGAACCATGAACTGTTTTTGCTTCATTACACAAACCAACAAAATCATTGAATGATGCTTGAACCATAGAAGTTTCATTTTTTTCCATTGAGACCCTTATACTCTTTTAAATTATTAGCTTTATTTACTTTAGCTTTTCTATCACGTTGTAGTCTGTCCAGTTTTTCTGCAAGTGCCTTAGCAGTCAATTTCACCACTCGTTTTTCCTTTTCTGGATGCGCCCCAGCCTTGCTGGCGTTGCTACTTTGCACAGCTGACTCTGCAGCAGGCTCAGGGAGCCTGTCAGCAGCTTTATTTGTGTCCATAGTTCAAATGTCCCAAAACTCAAATATTTACCAAGTATTGAGGGTTTATGCGCACATGCAAAAGTTTGTTTATAAATCAGATTTATTATGTTTGACCACCAATGCATTGGAATTACGTCTTCTTAAATAAGTGTGCACACTTTTTATAAATGGCCATTTATTAGTAGCGCTACTCATACCTTGCGTTGGGCGCCGTGCTGATTCCGATGAAGAATTCTGAGTCCTCTCCAACATCCACTGAACAATCGCCAGAAATCCCACGTCGTCAGCTGACAGACCGATACTCCAGCTGTCCGCTGCTCGTGAACCCTCCACGCTAACGTTTCCAAACGGCATTCAGCTCTCCACGGCGATCGATCACTCAGACGTTAATTGTCCTGTTTGCGCCGAGCCCCCAAAACACCGCGGCGCAGTTGGCGTAAACTTTCCCCATAGAAAAGCGAGTTTGTGACTCTAATTGTAGAGGCTAAGCCTACACTTGAAGCCACTGAGGTGGTCGTTAACGGGGGGGTGACGCGATGTCACTGGTATGTATGAATTAAGTAAACAGTCCAATAACTCCAGCAGTACTTATCTTGTCCTTTTTGTTCTTTATTCCAATATCATCTTGACATAACAGCGCAGCGGTCACGAACTGTTTGCCTTCGTACAATTAACGACACACCTGACGCCGATTACGTGCGTCTACCTTAAATACCTTTACATCAACAAAACAGAAAAAGGTGACCTCTAGCGGCCACATAAGGTATTAACCCAAAATGGTTCCTACAGATAATGATATTAATTGTATGCTTCAGTGTGTCAGTACAGGTGGATTTCTCTCAACCTGGAACCTTGAGTACAGCGTCAAAAGCATAGATTAATTGGGGAAGTGCGAGTGCGAGGATACAGGGTATAATTGGGTTGAAATTGAAGGCTGAACTCGTGATTGTTTAGAGATGTCCGCCATGTCATAAACAAAAGAAGGCAAAATAATGACAGAAATGATTGACAACTATATTAATGAACAGACAACACATACTCAAATTGTTATATGTGAAATTATTTTTGGAAAGGGTCAGAAGAGATAGTTTGAATTTAGAACTCAGTGATATGATGCATGAATTAAACCTTATTGCAATAAACACTTGCAATGAAGAAAGCAGCTTACACTCAATTAATATGAACGCAAAGCCTTGATGCCATAGGCAATTTGTTTTGTTTTTGTTTGTTTGCTTAGTAAGTTTGGAAAACAAATTTGTGATCATACTTGTGGATCACAGTAACACATAATGATTTGGGATATGATTTGCTGATGCCTAGTTTTAGAGCTGTGAGCTATGAACTGTAAGCAATGCAAGGTTTTTCCTAACTCAGAAGTTTGACACATGCCAGACAACTTTCCTATGTAGGCATTTTGCTTACACTGAAAAAAAGGCCATGTTGGATTTACTTGATTCAATAGTGGACATCGGTTGCACACAAATGTTTTGCTTTGGCAGAAACTTAAACAATTGAGTTCAATCAACACAACTTGTTCATATTCAATAAACCTGTGCATTTTGTGTTCATAAAACGCGATTGAAACATGTTTAGATGAAATAAGTTGAGCTCTTGGAATATTTTAATCCTTCACAATTTTGTCATTTTATTTCAACACTATTCAATAACTTTTACCCCAATACTACTTGGTCACTTAAATACTACATGTTCTCTTCATATTATGTAATGTTCAACAAAGTCTAGATCCTGGTTACCATAAAAATTGAATGGATGTACAACAACTACCATCCTCCTATCTTTATCCTGGTTGCAGGGAAATAACCCTGAAGTAATAGGTTACAAGGCAGGGTACACCCTGGACAACTCATAAGTCTATCACAAACAACCATTTGCACTTACATTGACAGGTAATTTAGAATCACCAATTAACCTAGCTCTAACGACTGCATGGCTTTTAACTGTGGGGAGAAACCACAATACCCAGAGAGAACCAGTGCAAACTAGCCAGACTGTGGATTTGAACCCAGAATCTTCTTACTGTGAAGCAACAGCACTAACCACCATGCCACCAATCCAGACTTAACAAAAGCAGGAAAGCTATGATTTCAAGGCTTGATGCAGAATTGTTTTGTACGTTTTTGTCCTTGACAGGTTAAACCACAATAAATAGCGACAGCATACACGTGGTGTGTGTGTAATTGTCTGCCTCTTATAACTCCAGTGATTTTCCTGCAGTTTGACATCTCGTGCGATCTTGTGAATTTCATGAGTTCAGCAACTAACCACTCTTACTAGATTGTATCAGGTCATCTCAACAAGAACAAATTAAGTTGTTGAATTTCATACAGATCCTTCATGATTTAATTACGTTCATAGAAACATGAAATTATTGTGTTTAAATTACAAGTTAGACTTTTTTAATGTAACAACCACCCAATTTGCTCGATTTGACTGAGATCGAAGCCTTCCTGAAACCACGATCCAAAGCGTACGAGACTGAAAGTTATTGACTTACTTCACTCGAACATGAAATGAACAATTTAATCTAGCCTCTCTGCATATCATGTAGTTTCTACACTATATAGTTACACTTAACTTTAAAGCATGAGGCACTTATGTTAAATACACGCAAGATGCTTACGTAAATCCAAGAGTTGGCCAATCCCTTTTTTTCAGTGTACACTGTCACACATCAGAATTGCTGTATGCTGTATCACGCGCTGACCTTCACAGCACCCCACAGGCTGGTTTCGTTGATATCTTGTAGACGGTTCAGCGTCCAAAAGTAGTCTTGGGCGGAACTGTGTAGGTTATGCGGTAACCACAGTAGACACAATTTTAGAAGCAAAAGCACTAACTTCCTCACACTCTGCACAGAGTGCAGAACTCACAGCTGTCATACGTGCCTGTTCCCCTAACCCAACTGCAACATGGAAATCTTTTGAAGGCACTGTTGGAAGTGTTTATATTGCCAAAACAGTTAGCATTTTGTAAATGTGCTGCACACCAGAAAGGCTGCTCAGAGGTCACTGAAGGCAATAACTTTGCAGATCAAAGCCGCAAAAGCAGCAGCACAACAAACTATAGACACATTAATGTCTGACTCCTCAATGCAAATACCACTTGATGTGCTTATGAATGAACGAAAAGCCGCACCAACTACAGAACAAAGGAATGGTTAAACTGTGGAGCACAGCTAGAAAGTGGTTTGATGACTTGTAATGGCAAACCAATACTACCAAAGTCCCTACACAAATCAGCAGCATTATTGTCAACAGGAGGGGGATAGGAGTGGTAGATAAAATTTCGGAAATTTGTCGGAACATGCATGATTTGCCAAAACATAATGCACATAATGCGCATAATGCACACCACCTCATCCTTTTCATACGATCCACATGGGTTTTATTGAGCTAAATGAATGCCAAGGCTCAGAATACGCTCTAGTGATCATAGACGTGATCTCAAAATGGCCAGAAATCTATCCAGTAAAAAAAGCAGACGCCATCTCAGTAGCAAATGTTTGTGCAACCATTTCATTCCAACATATGGCATCCCCACTCTGATAAGATCAGACAATGGGACACATTTTGTTAATGAAGTAATCAGTAAGGTCTCTGAAGCACTAGGATTTAGCATCAAACATCACTGTGCACTGTTGGAAGTGCAAAGTGCCGGACTAGTGGAAAGAACTAACGGCAATAAAACAGAGACTGAGAAAATGCATGGAAGAAACAGGGAGACCATGGCCTGAGTGTGTAGGCCTAGTAAAAATGTGGATGAGACTGACACAAAGTTCTCAGAAACTCACACCTTTTGAAATCATTCACGGTAGACCATTTCCACTACCAATTACAAGTGAGCCCATACATAAGTCAATAAGAGAAACTACACTAGCCGAATGGATGACTAAATTACTTGAAAATAAAGAGATTGTTCTAAACAACCAACTGCCGAGTGACATCTCTCCAGTGTCTTGCAGGTTGAAACCAGGTGATTGGATCCTGATCAAAGTACTCCAAAGGAAAAATTGGAGTTCACCAAGGTGGGAAGGTCCACCTACTGCCTGCAAAATAGCAGAAAGACCGTCTTGGATCCATCAAAGTCACTGCAAAAAAGTGAGTGACAACCTAAACGTTTAGACGCCGACACCCCTAACTCCTGGTGATCTATTGGTGGAGGGAGGGCTGATCGGGTACACCCCGCCCTCTTCTTCTTGCCAGTAGTCTACTCATCAGAGGTCACAGGTGTGTCTGGTCATTGTGAAGACACTCGTCCTCCTAGTGGCTAATGTTGAACTCCTGGTGAGTTTATTAACACTCACCCGAAAGAAAGAAGATGAACAACACCACCTGCAGACAAGATGGACACATGACAACTCACATCTTCATGACATGACACAAGACCACATTCACCCATGGATGAACAACGCATGGTATCGATATATACATGACAGCACACCCAGAAAAGACTGCTATGTTTGCTCCTATATGCCCCCAACGACGCAGTACGCCACCTTGTACGCGAAGGCAATGGACATAATTCAAGCAAAGTGTGCCGCAAGCTACGCCAGCCTTGGGTATCAATTCCAGGGAATCGTGGTCAACCATGAGGAACCTCTCCAGATAGGGCTACGAAATGGCACATGTGACGAATGGTTCTGGGTTGACCTGAAAGTGAAGCACAGAAGTAAGGCTAAATCATTCCCAGTCTTTCTTGAAAACAATGGGAATTTAAGCCACAGCCTATGCTACCGCCAAGAGAACGGATCCACGCCAATGGGAAACACCACCAACTGCAAAGCAGTACAGACACACGCTCTTGGAGGGCCCGTGAAGAGCAGCAACATCTGCGCTCAGTGCGCTCCCATTTTCATATCTGACCACACTTTCAAGATAACCATGGACGCCACGTCAACATCAACGTCAACAACAAGGAAAAGACGAAGCACCCCAGACCTCAAGCAGCATGATTCCATATGGGGTTCCGATATCCCAGAGGAATTTAAACTTTGGACTGAAAGACAAAAGGTTCTGAATGCTTCATGTAAATTCAACGACGAACGGGATCAGGAGTTTGACACTCTGCGCATTGCAGTAATGCAACACAGGGTAGCATTGGACATGATTCTCGCCGAGAAAGGAGAAAGGTGTCCTCTTTAACAACACATGTTGCACATACATTCCAGATAATGTGCACTCACCGAACATGACTGATGCTCTGAAAACACTCAGACAACTTCGGGATGCACAACAACGAGACTATGCCACAAACACAGAAGACTGGCTTACGTGGCTTTTAAGTGGCTCTTGGAAGTCCCTGCTGATTAAAGGACTTGTTTTTGTTGGTGTTATAATACTGTTATTGTGTCTTTTCACTTCATGTGTCATACCATGTTTGAAGAACATGGTATCAAAAATGGTAACTGCTTCAATTCATGCTTGCATCACCCTGTCACAGAATGAAGAAGGTGATAATGAGATAGACACTTGGATATAACATACTCACGAAACCCACTATTTTATGATGTCTTGGCTAATAATGTTTACAAGTGGCCGTAGGCTGATACACTGTTAGTGGTTGCTATGTACATATACATATGTACAACAGGAGGGAATGTTAAGAGATTTTTTAGGATTTTGGGATTTTTATTATGTTATGCTTAAAAGTACGTTTCATTATCTAAATGTGTTTGCTCTTTCAGTATTCAGCTTAAATGGGGAAGTCACACTCTGTGCAGACTCCTAAATGGGGAAGTTACACTCTGTGCTCCACAGGAAGCCTGCACGCAGCACAGCTCTATTTTATCACTTCCTGTATCTCTTCCTGTATGTGCTCTATGAATAAAGACTGTTTCTTTTTACTGCAGGGTGCGAGTCTGCCAGAGTCTCACCCGTGTACACGATAAACCTGTCTGAGCGTTTTTATTCTGAACTGAGTTGCAATACAGGAAAACTCCTGACACTTTCTTTCCAATCTCCTTGTGTTTCAGGTCTTGGATCTGTTCCTGGGCTCCTGCACTCTGATATCCATCTCACCCGCTTGTAAGCATCCATCACAGCAGGCGTGGAAACCTGGAGGTTCCCTCCAGATTTCACAACGCTTTCTTTCCAATCTCCTTATGTTTCAGGTCTTGGATCTGTTCCTGGGCTCCTGCACTCTGATATCCATCTCACCCGCTTGTAAGCATCCATCACAGCAGGCGTGGAAACCTGGAGGTTCCCTCCAGATTTCACAACGCTTTCTTTCCAGTCTCGTTGTGTTTCACGTCTTGGATCTGATCCTGGGCTCCTGCACTCTGATATCAATCTCACCCGCTTGTAACCATCCATTACAGCAGGCGTGGAAACCTGGAGGTTTCCTCCAGATTTCACAACGCTTTCTTTCCACTCTCCTTATGTTTCAGTTCTTGGATCTGTTCCTGGGCTCCTGCACTCTGATATCCAGCTCACCCGCTTGTAAGCATCCATCACAGCAGGCGTGGAAACCTGGAGGTTCCCTCCAGATTTCACAAAGCTTTGTTTCCAATCTCCTTGTGTTTCAGGTCTTGGATCTGTTCCTGGGCTCCTGCACTCTGATATCCAGCTCACCCGCTTGTAAGCATCCATCACAGCAGGCGTGGAAACCTGGAGGTTCCCTCCAGATTTCACAACGCTTTCTTTCCAATCTCCTTATGTTTCAGGTCTTGGATCTGTTCCTGGGCTCCTGCACTCTGATATCCATCTCACCCGCTTGAAAGCATCCATCACAGCAGGCGTGGAAACCTGGAGGTTCCCTCCAGATTTCACAACGCTTTCTTTCCAGTCTCCTTGTGTTTCAGGTCTTGGATCTGATCCTGGGCTCCTGCACTCTGATATCAATCTCACCCGCTTGTAAGCATCCATTACAGCAGGCGTGGAAACCTGGAGGTTTCCTCCAGATTTCACAACGCTTTCTTTCCACTCTCCTTATGTTTCAGTTCTTGGATCTGTTCCTGGGCTCCTGCACTCTGATATCCAGCTCACCCGCTTGTAAGCATCCATCACAGCAGGCGTGGAAACCTGGAGGTTCCCTCCAGATTTCACAAAGCTTTGTTTCCAATCTCCTTGTGTTTCAGGTCTTGGATCTGTTCCTGGGCTCCTGCACTCTGATATCCATCTCACCCGCTTGTAAGCATCCATCACAGCAGGCGTGGAAACCTGGAGGTTCCCTCCAGATTTCACAACGCTTTGTTTCCAATCTCCTTGTGTTTCAGGTGTTGGATTTGTTCCTGGGCTCCTGCACTCTGATATCCATCTCACCCGCTTGTAAGCATCCATTACAGCAGGCGTGGAAACCTGGGGGTTTCCTCCAGATTTCACAGCGCTTTCTTTCCACTCTCCTTATGTTTCAGTTCTTGGATCTGTTCCTGGGCTCCTGCACTCTGATATCCATCTCACCCGCTTGTAAGCATCCATCACAGCAGGCGTGGAAACCTGTACGTTCCCTCCAGATTTCACAAAGCTTTGTTTCCAATCTCCTTGTGTTTCAGGTCTTGGATCTGTTCCTGTGCTCCTTCATTCTGATATCCATCTCACCCGTTTGTAAGCATCCATCACAGCCAGCGTGGAAACTTGGAGGTTCCCTCCAGATTTCACAAAGCTTTGTTTCCACTCTCCTTTTGTTTCAGTTCTTGGATGTGTTCCTGGGCTACTGCACTCTGATATCCATCTACACCCGCTTGTAAGCATCCATCCCAGCAAGCGTGGAAACCTTGAGGTTCCCTCCAGATTTCACAACGCTTTCTTTCCAATCTCCTTATGTTTCTGGTCTTGGATCTGTTCCTGGGCTCCTGCACAGTGATATCCATCTCACCCACTTGTAAGCATCTATCACAGCAGGCGTGGAAACCTGGAGGTTCCCTCCAGATTTCACAACGCTTTTCCTTCCAATCTCCTTATGTTTCAGTTCTTGGACCTGTTCCTTGGCTCCTGCACTCTGATATCCATCTCACCTGCTTGTAAGCATCCATCACAGCAGGCGTGGAAACCTGGAGGTTCCCTCCAGATTTCACAACACTTTCTTTCCACTCTCCTTGTGTTTCTGGTCTTGGATCTGTTCCTGGGCTCCTGAACTCTGATATCCATCTCATCCGCTTGTAAGCATCCATCACAGCAGGCGTGGAAACCTTGAGGTTCCCTCCAGATTTCACAAAGCTTTGTTTCCAATCTCCTTGTGTTTCAGGTCTTGGATCTGTTCCTGGGCTCCTTCATTCTGATATCCATCTCACCCGCTTGTAAGCATCCATCACAGCCAGCGTGGAAACTTGGAGGTTCCCTCCAGATTTCACAAAGCTTTGTTTCCACTCTCCTTGTGTTTCAGGTCTTGGATCTGTTCCTGGGCTCCTGCACTCTGATATCCATCTACACCCGCTTGTAAGCATCCATCCCAGCAAGCGTGGAAACCTTGAGGTTCCCTCCAGATTTCACAACGCTTTCTTTCCAATCTCCTTATGTTTCTGGTCTTGGATCTGTTCCTGGGCTCCTGCACACTGATATCCATCTCACCCACTTGTAAGCATCTATCACAGCAGGCGTGGAAACCTGGAGGTTCCCTCCAGATTTCACAACGCTTTTCCTTCCAATCTCCTTATGTTTCAGTTCTTGGACCTGTTCCTTGGCTCCTGCACTCTGATATCCATCTCACCTGCTTGTAAGCATCCATCACAGCAGGCGTGGAAACCTGGAGGTTCCCTCCAGATTTCACAACACTTTCTTTCCACTCTCCTTGTGTTTCTGGTCTTGGATCTGTTCCTGGGCTCCTGAACTCTGATATCCATCTCATCCGCTTGTAAGCATCCATCACAGCAGGCGTGGAAACCTTGAGGTTCCCTCCAGATTTCACAAAGCTTTGTTTCCAATCTCCTTGTGTTTCAGGTCTTGGATCTGTTCCTGGGCTCCTTCATTCTGATATCCATCTCACCCGCTTGTAAGCATCCATCACAGCCAGCGTGGAAACTTGGAGGTTCCCTCCAGATTTCACAAAGCTTTGTTTCCACTCTCCTTGTGTTTCAGGTCTTGGATCTGTTCCTGGGCTCCTGCACTCTGATATCCATCTCACCTGCTTGAAAGCATCCATCACAGCAGGCGTGGAAACCTGGAAGTTCCCTCCAGATTTCACAACACTTTCTTTCCACTCTCCTTGTGTTTCTGGTCTTGGATCTGTTCCTGGGCTCCTGAACTCTGATATCCATCTCATCCGCTTGTAAGCATCCATCACAGCAGGCGTGGAAACCTTGAGGTTCCCTCCAGATTTCACAACGCTTTCTTTCCAATCTCCTTATGTTTCTGGTCTTGGATCTGTTCCTGGGCTCCTGCACTCTGATATCCATCTCACCCGCTTGTAAGCATCCATCACAGCAGGCGTGGAAACCTGGAGGTTCCCTCCAGATTTCACAACGCTTTGTTTCCAATCTCCTTGTGTTTCAGGTCTTGGATTTGTTCCTGGGCTCCTGCACTCTGATATCCATCTCACCCGCTTGTAAGCATCCATCACAGCTGACGTGGAAACCTGGAGGTTCCCTCCAGATTTCACAACGCTTTCTTTCCAATCTCCTTGTGTTTCAGGTCTTGGATCTGTTCCTGGGCTCCTGCACTCTGATATCCATCTCACCCGCTTGTAAGCATCCATCACAGCAGGCGTGGAAACCTGGAGGTTCCCTCCAGATTTCACAACGCTTTCTTTCCACTCTCCTTGTGTTTCAGTTCTTGGATCTCTTCCGGGGCTCCTGCACTCTGATATCCATCTCACCCGCTTGTAAGCATCCATCACAGCAGGCGTGGAAACCTGGAGGTTCCCTCCAGATTTCACAACGCTTTCTTTCCAATCTTCTTATGATTCAGGTCTTGGATCTGTTCCTGGGCTCCTGAACTCTGATATCCATCTAACCCGCTTGTAAGTATCCATCACAGCAGGCGAGGAAACCTGGATGTTCCCTCCAGATTTCACAATGCTTTCTTTCCAATCTCCTTATGGTTCTGGTCTTGGATCTGTTCCTGGGCTCCTGCACTCTGATATCCATCTCACCCGCTTGTAAGCATCCATCACAGCAGGCGTGGAAACCTGGAGGTTCCCTCCAGATTTCACAATGCTTTCTTTCCAATCTCCTTATGTTTCAGTTCTTGGACCTGTTCCTGGGCTCCTGCACTCTGATATCCATCTCACCCACTTGTAAGCATCCATCACAGCAGGCGTGGAAACCTGGAGGTTCCCTCCAGATTTCACAACACTTTCTTTCCACTCTCCTTGTGTTTCAGGTCTTGGATCTGTTCCTGGGCTCCTGCACACTGATATCCATCTCACCCGCTTGTAAGCATCCATCACAGCAGGCGTGGAAACCTGGAGGTTCCCTCCGGATTTCGCAACGCTTTGTTTCCACTCTCCTTGTGTTTCAGGTCTTGGATCTGTTCCTGGGCTCCTGCACTCTCATATCCATCTCACCCGCTTGTAAGCATCCATCACAGCAGGCGTGGAAACCTGGAGGTTCCCTCCAGATTTCACAAAGCTTTGTTTCCAATCTCCTTGTGTTTCAGGTCTTGGATCTGTTCCTGGGCTCCTGCACTCTGATATCCATCTCACCCGCTTGTAAGCATCCATCACAGCAGGCGTGGAAACCTGGAGGTTCCCTCCAGATTTCACAACGCTTTCTTTCCACTCTCCTTGTGTTTCAGTTCTTGGATCTCTTCCGGGGCTCCTGCACTCTGATATCCATCTCACCCGCTTGTAAGCATCAATCACAGCAGGCGTGGAAACCTGGAGGTTCCCTCCAGATTTCACAACGCTTTCTTTCCAATCTCCTTGTGTTTCAGGTCTTTGATCTGTTCCTGGGCTCCTACACTCTGATATCCGTCTCACCCGCTTGTAAGCATCCATCAAAGCAGGCATGGAAACCTGGAGGTTCCCTCCAGATTTCACAACGCTTTCTTTCCAATCTCCTTATGATTCAGGTCTTGGATCTGTTCCTGGGCTCCTGAACTCTGATATCCATCTAACCCGCTTGTAAGTATCCATCACAGCAGGCGAGGAAACCTGGATGTTCCCTCCAGATTTCACAATGCTTTCTTTCCAATCTCCTTATGTTTCTGGTCTTGCATCTGTTCCTGGGCTCCTGCACACTGATATCCATCTCACCCGCTTGTAAGCATCCATCACAGCTGGCGTGGAAACCTGGAGGTTCCCTCCAGATTTCACAATGCTTTCTTTCCAGTCTCCTTTTGTTTCAGGTCTTGGATCTGTTCCTGGGCTCCTGCACTCTGATATCCATCTCACCCGCTTGTAAGCATCCATCACAGCAGGCGTGGAAACCTGGAGGTTCCCTCCAGATTTCACAACGCTTTCTTTCCAATCTCCTTTTGTTTCAGGTATTGGATCTGTTCCTGGGCTCATGCACTCTGATATCCATCTCACCCGCTTGTAAGCATCCATCACAGCTGGCGTGGAAACCTGTAGGTTTCCTTCAGATTTCACAACGCTTTCTTTCCAATCTCCTTATGTTTCAGTTCTTGGACCTGTTCCTGGGCTCCTGCACTCTGATATCCATCTCACCCGCTTGTAAGCATCCATCACAGCAGGCGTGGAAACCTGGAGGTTCCCTCCACATTTCACAAAGCTTTCTTTCCAGTCTCCTTTTGTTTCAGGTCTTGGATCTGTTCCTGGGCTCCTGCACTCTGATATCCATCTCACCCGCTTTTAAGCATCCATCACAGCTGGCGTGGAAACCTGGAGGTTCCCTCCAGATTTCACAACGCTTTCTTTCCAATCTCCTTTTGTTTCAGGTCTTGGATCTGTTCCTGGGCTCATGCACTCTGATATCCATCTCACCCGCTTGTAAGCATCCATCACAGCTGGCGTGGAAACCTGGAGGTTTCCTTCAGATTTCACAACGCTTTCTTTCCATTCTCCTTATGTTTCAGTTCTTGGACCTGTTCCTGGGCTCCTACACTCTGATATCCATCTCACCCGCTTGTAAGCATCCATCACAGCAGGCGTGGAGACCTGGAGGTTTCCTCCAGATTTCACAACGCTTTCTTTCCAATCTCCTTATGTTTCAGTTCTTGGATCTGTTCCTGGGCTCCTGCACTCTGATATCCATCTCACCCGCTTCTAAGCATCCATCACAGCAGGCGTGGAAACCTGGAGGTTCCCTCCAGATTTCACAAAGCTTTGTTTCCACTCTCCTTGTGTTTCACTTCTTGGATCTCTTCCTGGGCTCCTGCACTCTGATATCCATCTCACCCGCTTGTAAGCATCCATCACAGCAGGCGTCGAAACCTGGAGGTTCCCTCCAGATTTCACAACGCTTTCTTTCCAATCTCCTTATGATTCAGGTCTTGGATCTGTTCCTGGGCTCCTGCACTCTGATATCCATCTCACCCGCTTGTAAGCATCCATCACAGCAGGCGTGGAAACCTGGAGGTTCCCTCCAGATTTCACAAAGCTTTGTTTCCAATCTCCTTGTGTTTCAGGTCTTGGATCTGTTCCTGGGCTCCTGCACTCTGATATCCATCTCACCCGCTTGTAAGCATCCATCACAGCTGACGTGGAAACCTGGAGGTTCCCTCCAGATTTCACAGCGCTTTCTTTCCAATCTCCTTATGTTTCAGGTCTTGGACCTTTTCCTGGGCTCCTGCACTCTGATATACATCTCACCCGCTTGTAATTATCCATCACAGCCGGCGTGGAAACCTGGAGGTTCCCTCCAGATTTCACAACGCTTTCTTTCCAGTCTCCTTTTGTTTCAGGTCTTGGATGTTTTCCTGGGTTCCTGCACTCTCATATCCATCTCACCCGCTTGTAAGCATCCATCACAGCAGGCGTGGAAACCTGTAGGTTCCCTCCAGATTTCACAAAGCTTTGTTTCCAATCTCCTTTTGTTTCAGGTCTTGGATCTGTTCCTGGGCTCATGCACTCTGATATCCATCTCACCCGCTTGTAAGCATCCATCACAGCTGGCGTGGAAACCTGGAGGTTTCCTTCAGATTTCACAACGCTTTCTTTCCATTCTCCTTATGTTTCAGTTCTTGGACCTGTTCCTGGGCTCCTACACTCTGATATCCATCTCACCCGCTTGTAAGCATCCATCACAGCAGGCGTGGAGACCTGGAGGTTTCCTCCAGATTTCACAACGCTTTCTTTCCAATCTCCTTATGTTTCAGTTCTTGGATCTGTTCCTGGGCTCCTGCACTCTGATATCCATCTCACCCGCTTCTAAGCATCCATCACAGCAGGCGTGGAAACCTGGAGGTTCCCTCCAGATTTCACAAAGCTTTGTTTCCACTCTCCTTGTGTTTCACTTCTTGGATCTCTTCCTGGGCTCCTGCACTCTGATATCCATCTCACCCGCTTGTAAGCATCCATCACAGCTGACGTGGAAACCTGGAGGTTCCCTCCAGATTTCACAACGCTTTCTTTCCAATCTCCTTATGTTTCAGGTCTTGGACCCCTTCCTGGGCTCCTGCACTCTGATATCCATCTCACCCGCTTGTAATTATCCATCACAGCCGGCGTGGAAACCTGGAGGTTCCCTCCAGATTTCACAACGCTTTCTTTCCAATCTCCTTGTGTTTCAGGTCTTGGATCTGTTCCTGGGCTCCTGCACTCTGATATCCATCTCACCCGCTTGTAAGCATCCATCACAGCTGGCGTGGAAACCTGGAGGTTCCCTCCAGATTTCACAACGCTTTCTTTCCACTCTCCTTATGTTTCAGGTCTTGGATGTGTTCCTGGGGCCTGTTCTTCGTACCTCGCTAAGTAAGTTAGCCGGATTTGAATGTTGACGATTTCGCGTGATCTTGGATCGTTCGGTTCTCCGAAGCTCATCTGGGGCTTGCTGTCATAGCAACAGATCCGTAAGCGTAAACCTGCTCGGGAGCAGGTTTACTTTATGTAAACAGGATTAGATCGCGGCCACTCAGGTTTGTCCGCTGCAGTTATATGAAAGCAAGAGCGATATTTCGCCACTGTTTTACCATAAATAAATATTATCAATGTAACTAAAGATAATGTATTTGATTCTTTCATTGATTTCATACAGATACATACAGGTCATTTCCGAAAAAAAGGGAAATGTACTATTAATCATTCTATTACATGTAGTAGATCATGTCAGATGTAATTCATATTTTAGAGTAGTAATAGTAAATTACTACACTGTAAAAACGATAACTAGTAATTGTTGATTTGAGTAAAGTTTTCAAATTAAACTGACTTAGAAATAAAACTTTCCATTTACAACCTAAAATAGCTTGTCTGCCCAACAAATTTCTTCCATTGTTGTCCTAACTAAGATTTTCTAGCGAGCATAACAAAGATTATCAACTTTTGAGTAGATTTTTTGAGTCGAGTTGGGAACCGGTGGGAAACCCCGTAGGTGACTGGCACACGTCGTGGTCTGAATAAGTTTGAACTAGACCAAACGAGTCTGGGCAGACTGTGTGATAGTGGTTTGTCGATGTGTTCTGAACTGAAAACCTGCTAAGAAACTTTGAACAAACGTGGCCAAAATTGGATGAAAATTAAAATTTTTCGACCATTACGGATTTTACCTGGTCTGAAGTTGGAGTGTATTATTTGACCATTTTTTGGACAGGTGCGGGAGCTGCCGGCCATTTGCCCTAGCAGGTAAGCTAACGACATCTGTTATTAGGATTTTCTACAAGCGCTAGGCTGCATCCTCCTGAGGACCCAGGAGGGTGGAACGAGTAAAGCACTGAAAAAAAGCCAAACAATAACATATTTAAGTCATCTAAGGGACTTATATATCATGTTTAAGCTAGCGAAGGACCGCGCAGGGGGTTGAAAATGATATGCCAGGAGTTCGCTGTTCTCGCTGCTCTAGCGAGCCTTGAATCCCCAGCTAGCTATCGAAGCTGGTGGTAACAGACGTCTCCGAAAACGTAGAAGCATTTTTGCAAAAATGTGTTGTCTTAATAAACTGAGCAGATATTTGAAATTTACACAGCTACATTCTCGCCTGAAAATACCTTAAAAGTTTACTTTGTGACCCAGAAAGAGTAATAAGAGTAATATTAAAACTAAGTGGCTGCCGCCATTGTTTGAAACTAGAATCGGCTGGGCCGCGCTATGAATTCTGGCATAGGGTGGGCCACGAAGGATACACCTGACCCATCCTTCAAAGCTGTGGAAAGTATTGTATTGTTTTGAGAGCCTTTTTGTTGGTGGAGTATTGATTTTATGTACAATTCCACGGGTAGACGTGATCTGTACGTCCGACTTTGCACATGCGCAGTAAGGATCGGGGAGTCCGATCCGTAACTTTTTTTTCTCGTTTTTTTTCTACATTATATTGAAATGTTTCATTATTGCAAACATTTTCTCTCAGGCGGAGAGAGGTCGTGGAGTGTCAGCCTATGGTATCTGAGGTCCAGGAGAGATGACCTGCGCTGTTTTCCTCTGAGGAGGGAAGACTGTCCTAATTTATTCATAATTTAATTATTATTCAAATTGGGCATGATTTATACTTATATTGAAGCAGTACGGTATTTGCTGGGGTAATGCATTGGCCAACTTTATTATCTTGTGCTACCACTCCAGTCAAGGGCCTTGCCAGTGTTATATTGAAATCCTTACCCTGAACATTTCTGCCAGTACAAGAAAAGAGTCCCCATGCTAAATCGAAATTGTGAAACAGAAAGGCAATCTCATAATTTTGACTTAGCATGTATTTTTTTTCTTTGTGTGCTAGAAATAGGACTTCTATAGTCTGAGATTGTTAGGGAAAGAATACTAAGGCAGGTCACAGAATCTGATTGGTCACAGATTTTGGTGCAACTTAGAACATAATATGTATTTTCATATAGATACTGGGTTTTGTGGGAGGTGTTTCTATTCCTGTGCAAAAGACGTATTCATGAGAGATTTTTGAAGTAGGTAGGTTTTGCTGTTGATGACACAGTCAGGCATATAACATGGTGCAGACTGTCCAAGACAGCTACCCAGGAATTTTCTGTGCTGAATAAATGACAATATTTTGGTGAATGTATTGTTTAGATATCTGAAAATTTCATCGGATCACAAGCAAAGACCTCCTGGGGACCTTCAATGCATCCCTTGACAAAGTTGTGCCTGGCCTGCTGAAACTGTACTGGTCTAAGAAGGGAGCTCTTGGTGAGGAGATGGAAGACCTCCTGGATAAACTTGATGAACAGGTGAGTGAAGTGCTCCTTTATCTGACATTTTCAGAAGAGAGTATACTTTTCTCTTAACAGAAACTGAAAAAGATGTTGGCTTCAAATAAAACACATCAGTGGACATGTCAGTAAAAATGAATGTCATGAGTCATTGCTTTGTTCTTATTTGGCAGTATTTTATTTAATTTGTAAAACGAAAGTAAAATTGTTAACATGGTGTTGTTGTTGTTTTTTTGGGGCGGGGGGGGTTGTACGTTTTGCGTGTTGCTGGGTCTGACCTGTGCTTTACTTTCATTACTATGAGAGTTCTGATTTTGCATTGTGTATAGTACACCATGTTACTTCACTAATTGAAATTCTTGTTTTCCACTGAACACTCTTTAGACATCCAACACTGTGTCCAACGGGCACTGAGAGGCCTGCCCATTTTCCTCAAGAGAAGATGCAACAGAGGTTTCCTGAAGTGCTTAGTAAGTACAAAAAAGTAATGCAAGTAAAACTAATTGCTATGAGATGTTTTTAAAGGATGAGTTTATCCAAAATGGAAATGTACACTTTCTCAGTGCAGTCCAGATAATTTTATAGTGGGGATTGCAGTTGTCATAACTCTCACTCCTTTTTTTCTGCTGAGCAGCAGCTGGGCATTGTTAGTGGTTGTTCCATAACAGAAAATATTTTTGTACAAAACTCACAAGGTGGCATTAATTAAAAGAAAATAAGCTTTTTCTTCTTAAAACCTCCATGGGTCAAACGACCAGCATGGTATAGAGGTTAAAGTTAAAATCTTTAGAAATTTGTTTTGTCTTTAGTTTTTCTTAGCTTTCAATAATTCATATTTTACTTTTCTTCAGGACACTGACATTTTGGAACCAGTGTTGAACGGTGCATCAGTTGCCATCCTCACCATCCTACAAGATGACGATGCTGATACGTCTGTGCGAGAACATGCAGTTGTGTTGGAAGGGGACATTGTGCTACATAACATTCCAGATCTCTCTACTGCCCTGGCACACCTCTTTGGCCTTCTGTATGCCCTCAACATTGATTATCCAAAGCAGATGAGTTTTACCTTTGAAGCAATTCAGGCCATCTTATTTTGGCCTGGTCGGACAATATGAAGGTGAAGTGGATAAATCATTATTCGAAATGTAAATTTTAGTCAGATGAATCTGTATTGTTGAGAATATATGGTGAAAATTTGTCTTGTAGTATTTTAAAAGATTTGTTATAGTGTTAGTTTCCTCTTCATTGATGGTAACATTTCTAAGAACTTTTAACTTCCATAGTTCATCATAGTAAGCCTGTGTAAAATGTCAATGTCTGGGTGCATAGGCAATCGTTTGTAGCACTACCCTATTTAATGTGCAATAGTTATGTTCAGCTTTTACAAGACGGTCAGGGTGTGTGTGCATGAATTATTAAGTTGCTGGACACTTTTCTTTTTTGGTTCTGGACTCTGGAATTTTAACGTCTCTGCTGGGGTGCTCAAAGCACCCAAAAGAAACTGGCAACACGTTTTTGTTTGTTTGTTATTTCTTTTCTTTCTTTCTTTTTTTTTTTTTTAACAGAAATTCACCCTACTACCCATGACATTCTGAAATGTACTGAAAAGACTGTTGAACAAAATAAATAAGCTTTTAGATAACATTGAATTGTGCTTTGTTTTATTCTATATCTATTTATTAAGTGTTTTTTCAAGTATAATAACAACATACATTTTCCTTTGTTTATATAGGTAAATTTTCAACTCACTGGAGTAAGAATTGTATGATTACTGAACAAGAATATCTGTGTTTGGTGAAGGCAGAAATACATGGCATTGAAACCAGAATTTCTTCGTTAGACTTCCAGGATTATCCTAATTAGGTGAACAAGAAGATCCAAGTTGGCAGAACTTGTAAATCTTAGTTGAGTCAACAACAGTTGGCAAAAGTTGAGAAAACTCAAAAATCTCTTGCATCATGTTGCCTTGAAATTTTAAGTTTTCTCAACATTTTCTTTTTACAGTGTACGTGCAATCAAGATGAGAGACCACGGCTAAAAAAGCGAAGGTGGATTTGGGAAGTCTGTCGCAGCCATGTCCTGTCCGTTTGTACGCGAGCAAGGAAGGTGCAAGATTGATAAGGAGAGTTTACAGAATTTAGCGTATATTGCGGGATAGACAGGATCCTTTAGCTCGGCGCGACGGTGTGCTCATAGAGAGATATCGATTCTCCCGTGAGGGTATTATTTACTTAACACACTCTCTCTCTCTCTCTGTCTCTCTCTCTCTCTCTATATATATATATATATACTTACTGTACTGTATATACTTACTCCCGACTTACTGTGCATGCTTCAGTCACCCTTGCATGGAACAGGTAAAAGTGATGGAGTGTTATGTCAAACTACACACAAAAAAACCCACAATGTCAATAAATGTCACAGTACAAAGAGGGGTGTGACGAGGGGGTGCAGGACCACACCTGTCTTTATTTGCTCTGCCCTTTTCTTGGTTGCTGTTATAAACAAACAAACAGATTATTTCAGGGTCTGTTGTCATAGACTAAAGCAATATAAGTGATAAATATTACCATTCTGTAGAATATTTTTATATTTCACTTTTACTTGTTCCCATGTTCTAGTGGGTCCTGTTGTGCCTCTAATGTGAAAGAGGATATGATGTAATATCATATAATGTGGTATAATATAATATCATGGATCACTTACGAGTTTAATTTGTCAGCAACTTTCTGCCAGCCCTCTCTCCTTGCTTTTGCAGCCTTTGCAGTGTTCCCCTGCGTTTTAATTAAACTCTGAAACTCCTGATATCCCTCAATCAAGAGTTCTTGGTCTGCTGCGGTGAAATACTGTGCGCGCTCCTTCGACATCTTCGCCGACCAATCACAGGGTTGCCGATCAATGTTTCTACTATCGATGCGTAGCCCCTTTTAAGCCACCCAGTGATCTCAGATTACTTCATCCAGCTATACTAATCGTCAACAACAGGTGTGTTCGGAGAACCGGATTAGCGAGCTCAAAGTTAGCGCGATGATTTGATCTTGGATGTGTCATTTGATCTTGGATGTAGTAAGCGAGGTACGAAGAACAGGCCCCTGGGCTCCTGCACTCTGATATCCATCTCACCCGCTTGTAAGCATCCATCACAGCAGGCGTGGAAACCTGTAGGTTGCCTCCAGATTTCACAACGCTTTCTTTCCACTCTCCTTGTGTTTCAGTTCTTGGATCTCTTCCGGGGCTCCTGCACTCTGATATCCATCTCACCCGCTTGTAAGCATCCATCACAGCAGGCGTGGAAACCTGGAGGTTCCCTCCAGATTTCACAACGCTTTCTTTCCACTCTCCTTATGTTTCAGGTCTTGGACCTGTTCCTGGGCTCCTGCACTCTGATATCCATCTCACCCGCTTGTAAGCATCCATCACAGCAGGCGTGGAAACCTGAAGGTTCCCTCCAGATTTCACAACGCTTTCTTTCCACTCTTCTTATGTTTCAGGTCTTGGATCTGTTCCTGGGCTCCTGCACTCTGATATCCATCTCACTCGCTTGTAAGTATCCATCAAAGCAGGCGTGGAAACCTGAAGGTTCCCTCCAGATTTCACAACGCTTTCTTTCCAATCCCCTTGTGTTTCAGGTCTTGGATCTGTTCCTGGGCTCCTGCACTCTGATATCCATCTCACCCGCTTGTAAGCATCCATCACAGCAGGCGTGGAAACCTGGAGGTTCCCTCCAGATTTCACAAAGCTTTCTTTCCAAACTCCTTATGTTTCAGTTCTTGGACCTGTTCCTGGGCTCCTGCACTCTGATATCCATCTCACCCGCTTGTAAGCATCCATCACAGCAGGCGTGGAAACCTGTAGGTTCCCTCCAGATTTCACAACGCTTTCTTTCCACTCTCCTTGTGTTTCAATTCTTGGATCTCTTCCTGGGCTCCTGCACTCTGATATCCATCTCACCCGCTTGTAAGCATCCATCACAGCAGGCGTGGAAACCTGTAGGTTCCCTACAGATTTCACAACGCTTTCTTTCCACTCTCCTTATGTTTCAGGTCTTGGATCTGTTCCTGGGCTCCTGCACTCTGATATCCATCTCACCCGCTTGTAAGCATCCATCACAGCAGGCGTGGAAACCTGTAGGTTGCCTCCAGATTTCACAACGCTTTCTTTCCACTCTCCTTATGTTTCAGGTCTTGGATCTGTTCCTGGGCTCCTGCACTCTGATATCCATCTCACCCGCTTGTAAGCATCCATCACAGCAGGCGTGGAAACCTGAAGGTTCCCTCCAGATTTCACAACGCTTTCTTTCCACTCTCCTTATGTTTCAGGTCTTGGATCTGTTCCTGGGCTCCTGCACTCTGATATCCATCTTACCCGCTTGTAAGCATCCATCACAGCAGGCGTGGAAACCTGAAGGTTCCCTCCAGATTTCACAACGCTTTCTTTCCACTCTCCTTATGTTTCAGGTCTTGGATCTGTTCCTGGGCTCCTGCACTCTGATATCCATCTTACCCGCTTGTAAGCATCCATCACAGCAGGCGTGGAAACCTGAAGGTTCCCTCCAGATTTCACAACGCTTTCTTTCCACTCTCCTTATGTTTCAGGTCTTGGATCTGTTCCTGGGCTCCTGCACTCTGATATCCATCTCACCCGCTTGTAAGAATCCATCACAGCAGGCGTGGAAACCTGGAGGTTCCCTCCAGATTTCACAACGCTTTCTTTCCACTCTCCTTGTGTTTCAGGTCTTGGATCTCTTCCTGGGCTCCTGCACTCTGATATCCATCTCACCCGCTTGTAAGAATCCATCACAGCAGGCGTGGAAATCTGGAGGTTCCCTCCAGATTTCACGACGCTTTCATCACCAGTGGACTTAACTTTTTCGCCTTGACTTGGACCTCATTGGACGAAGTCCTCTGCATGTTATCTTTGCTTTCATTTTTAAATAAATAAACATGAAATAAAACAATATGCCTTTTCCATTAGGTTATTCCATGTTAATCCATATAAAGTGGCAAACAGAGTGAAATGTAAATGAAACAGGACACATTGTTTATAAAACATTTATGCCCTACTCATTATTGTGATGATAATACAAACTCAACTTATTAAATGTTAAACATGAAAGCTGCTCGTACTAAATTTAATATAACAACAAGTTTTTACCCCTCAGTCCTAAAAGGCTGATAATGGTGGCATAGACAAGTTTGTGAATGAGGTGATGTAGGAACTGATACCGTGTTTATCTATTAACAATCTCAGGTGATTTTAAATTTCAGTAATCTCAAACGACTCAAGGTCAATGTAACAGGTTAAGTTTTCTTAAAATGATAAAAGGCTCGTGTTCAAGCTGATACTTAAATTGTATTCTTTAGAAATCAGTTTTGGTTCTGTGAGGGGAAACACAATGAGGAAAAAAATGCACAAAAGAACAGCATGAAACAAAAAACAAAATACAACAAGAAAATCTCAAAACATGAGAAATACGAAGAGGAAACAAGAACTAAATGCATGTGGAAAAAATTATAACAAAACAAAAGCAACATTTAAAAAGACCCAAACGAAAACAAATTAACAAAGAGAATAACATGAGAACACAGGGATTGGACAAGGCAGAAAATAAGAAAAAGGTGAACAAATGAGATAAAACAACATTTAAACACCAAGAAAATTAAAGATGACAAATTTTAATGACATGGATGAAAGCAGGAGAAAATAAAGATTTGGCAATGAGTGGGTGGAAACAAGGGAAATTACAAACTGGGAGTCTTCATCCTTCCTGCCACTCAAAACCTGTCATTGTACCAGAAAGGAACGGCACACGTCATCCTTTGTCATGCAGCCACTTTAAAAGTTACTTTAATTTTCAAACTGATGCTGTGTGTATCAACACATTCACAAGTTATCACATTCACAAACTTGAGTGCCGAGATTGTGAATGTGATAACTTGTGAATGAGTTGATGTATGGTGTCGAACTTGATGCTGTGGGTGTGTCTACTAAAATTTTTCCACAAATTCAAATCACAGTTACTTTGACTTCAAGATCAAGGTCAGAGGTCAAGTTTTCTCATAATCTTGTGAATGCACCACATAATACCTTCTGTCATCGATTACATCTGCATACAGTATCAGTGTTCTTTGGCTAGCTGATCACATTAATCATCACATGTGACATCTGCATTACATTACATACCTCCATCGTGTCTGCATAATAGTGAAAGGCATGAAACTCTGGCTGCTGGCTTTTTTCATAATCACTTTAATATATGCAACAACGATTAACATCTGTATTGTTGCTCATTCTATTTAATGATATAAAACACATTAGAGTCAAATAGTTTTTCAGCTAATCAGTACATTAACAAAACTCTTCACATTATTTCTTAAACTTTCTGTGTGACAGGATTTTGTTTTTTAATATTTTATAGAAGAAAAACAACAAATAATCATTAGATAAATCACTAATGCCAATAAATGTTTCAACAATACAGTGTTCAGACCAAAGTTTTGCCTTTTGTATCTTTCACAATACAGTTACAACCAATAACTGACATCTTCTTTTGTTGTTGTTTTCTACATTAAAGCAAAGGTAAATCTTTCAGCTGCAGGTCTGTACAAGCAGCAGTAAGTTTGTACTGCACACAGGCTTTTACTGCCAAGCATGATGGGTTTTTTTTTTTTTTACCTGTTCTTAAAATATTTGAAATATCGTTTTGCATCACTTTGCATCTTTGACTTTCTATTTACTCTGCATAAAATCTAAATTTGTATAATTTAATCTGGAAAGTAGACCATTGGATTGTATATAAAAGTGAGCATTGTGGCCAGTGGCATTATGTTTTTTGTTTTTGAAACTAGTTATGAAAAGCATGGGAGATCTGTCTGAGAAACTCAATGCTGAAGAAAGAAGCCACATCCAAAGGCAGGCCCTGCTTTACTATTTTATCCTCAATGAAACTACAATTGAAAATAAAGATTGTACTATATTAAAAAAATACTCTGAGCCGTGAATCTGGTAAAAGTGTTCACTGAGGTTAAGATCTGCAAATAGGCTTGTAGACTTATATTTTCACCCCTGCTGGCCATTAAAAAGAATGCAGGTTTGAGACTTTCACTTTTCAGGCTATGTCAATGAATCCAGTCTGTGATTGCAGCCCTAAGCCACTCCACACAAACACTGCCTGCATCGATATCATATAATGGAGATATTTTTTTATTGTAGAAATCTCCATAAATAGTTGTGCGTTGAAGAGTAAACTCCTGGCTGAATTTTACAGCAGATTATTTCATTCTCATTCAAATTCTTCTTAGACATCAGGCAGAAGGATATGTGGAAATTCTTTTCGGAGCACAGGAAGCGATAAAGCAAATGAAATGTGAAATGCTGCAGCTCACCATGACACTGAACCTCCTCAACACCCTCATCACATGAATAAATGGCCTCGCTGAGCTGTTTTCTGACTCCACCTTATGTAATCCTTCACATTTCACAAATATATTAAATTAAATTTGCTAAAGAAAGTTGCCAAAGTGGGGAAATGCCTATAGCAACAATAATTTGCAGTTAAAACAGGATCCAATCAAATTTGACATAGTAAAGTTAATAAACCGATTTAGAGTGTTAGAAATTTGAAATGCAAAATGGTTACATTTCTAGTTATATATTTATCCACAGATTAATGGAACCAATCAGAATTTTAGTTGTATAATTTCCATCCCATTCACAGGTCCATAAATGAAAGTAAATACACAGCTGCACACTTTTTGTGCACAGCAACATCTGTAGCTTTCCGTACGACTGTGTGGCGGCCAGGCCTCTGAGCTTGGGCCTGATGTCTCTCATTTATCTTCTAGAGGCGTCAGATTCAGCACTTTGGCTCCAGAGTTATTACTTTCTTTATAAAACAACAGCCAAAGATAACACCCTTGACTCCTTCCATATTTTTTTCTCTGTTTGTTTGTCATCTCCTTTTAAAAAACCGATATGTTAAGTTAACCATAAAACAAGCAAAAGAAGGTTGATTTTTTTTAAGTAAATCATTTTGTACTGGCATTAGTTTTTTAGAAAATAAAGGGCAGTTTGTAGTATACTACAGTATTTATACATGTTTTTTTATTTGTAATTTTAACATGTTTTTAATTAAAGTTACAGTATATCTTCATAGCATCCAAGTGGCAGTTTCTTCAGCTTTTCTTTCCAGCTCAATTCAAATTGGATTTTGTGCCATTTCATTTCAACTTAACAAACAAGAAGTAAAGGGACAAAAATTGCAATTTTTTAAAGTCAGTGAATGTAAGACTGAACTGAAAAAAAAGCATGTTGATTTTTACAGATCATATTCTCTGTATTTTTCAGCAGACTTAATTTCTTTGGACATTTCTAATAAAAAGAGCTGCAGAATTGGTGACAAAATAAATTTAAAAAACACTTAACCCATATAGTGAAAGGATCTGATTGTTCTGTTATGCATTGCTTTTTCTTTGGTTCAAAAGCTAGAAAATCACAGATGTAGGTATTTGTGTCTTGGCTGTGTTCTGTATCTTTTATAACACTGTGC